>NC_140507.1:60538654-60653654 GCF_964339955.1 Pipistrellus hanaki | reverse complement strand
TATTTTTCAGAAGTGGGGTTGGTGATGTTTTATTTCTTCATTTATGAAATTCTTTGTTTTACCAAAAGTTCATAAGATAAAAACATCAAATATGTTTGAGTACCTTATGTAATGATTTTCTAACATTGTGCAAGAATGAAGGATGATTTGAGAAATATGTATAAATCCTTATGAATCAAGCCCAATAGACATAGTAGACATTTTGCTTAGACCCACGAGGTTTTCAAACAGAATTGATAACATTATTTAAAGTTAGTGCACAGTTACCTTGTGGATTCCATCACTCTAACCAGTGGAGCCTTCCCAGAGCTACCTCTCTGCCCACAAATTTGCAGTTAGGTTTGAGCTTCTTATTACAGAACTAGTGGCCCAGTCCACAAAATCCATGCATAGAGGAGGGGTTCCCTCAGCCCAGCCTGCACCCTCTCAAATCGGTGACCCTTTGGAGGATGTCCGACTGCTGGTTTAGGCCGATCCAACAGGGATCGGGCCTAAACCAGCAGTCGGACATCCCTATCACAATCTGGGACCACTGGCTCCTAACTACTCACCAGCCTGCCTGCCTGATTGCCCCTAACTGCCCTCCCCTCCCCTGCTGGCCTGGTCTCACCCCCAACTTCCCTCCCCTGCCAGCCAATTTGGTTCTGATTGATCGGTTTCTGTGTCAGTCACTGTCAAAAGCTCCACCTCCTATGCAGCCATTGGCTCCTCACAGTTCACTTAGATTTGGTTCTGATTGGTCAGTTTCTATGCCAGTCAACATCTCTGGGCTGATCAGCAGCCCCCACAGAGGCCCAGAGAGAAACAGAAGCATGGCTGCTGGTGAAGCCCAGAGAGAAAGAGAGAGGCAAGGACTGATCAATAGCTGCCACAGAGGCTGCAGATCTGACCCTGCTTCTCTCCGGGCCTGATTTGCAGCTCCCTCAGCAATCACTGCTTGGTTGCTGCTCCTACACCAGTGGCAGTCAGTAATGGGTCGCCACAGCAACCCAGCACTAGCTGCAGGACTGACTTCTGGTCAGTCAGCTTTCAGTCATTTTGGGCTTTCCGGACCCTGGATTTTTATATATCAGGATATTAGGATATTGTTTCAATGAACAATTCACAGTAATAGACATCAGTATTCTTTCTTTAGTAAATGATAATCTTAATAATTACATTTAAGTTTGTTACAGTACATCAGGAGCAATTTCACTTTTTTTTTTTTTTTTTGTAAAATGTTAGTCTAAAATGAGACTTGAGAAATAATTATGGTCCCCAAAATACAAAAATAAAGGGAAAATAAATAATCAAAAGTAAATATTTAAGAGTTATGAAATATGTCTTCTTTAATTTTTGTTTAAATTTTGCATTTATAACATTTCATTAAATTTCAGGAAATGTGTGGTTTAAAGTTTCTAATTTGGCAAAAATCCCTCTTTGTCCAATGTTTTTATGGATAAATCATTGCCAAATTTAGATTTAAATGACTTGTTTTTAAAAGAAAATTCACTTGGACATATTATATAAATATTTTCAAAGATTTGATACTGAACATATTATTCATGTATTTACAGGTAGGAACTTCAGAATAAAATGTCTTGGGCTTCTGGTAGGCACTGAGATGTTCCCTAAATCACTCTATCAATTCTCACTACTTGTGATCCTTTTTTGAGTAATAAGAACCTAGAATGTGAGTGCACAGTACTCATTTTTTTTCATTGTTTAAAGTACTACATATGCCTCCTTTTTCCCCAATTGACATCCCCACCACCACTCCCACCTCCCAGGAAAGCCCCCAATGCTCCAGTTTCTGTATCCATTGGTTATGCTAATATGCAATTGCACAGTACTCTTGTGTAGCCTGTCACTGATGCATATTTTATTGACAAGAAAAGATGCTAGTGTAGCCTAAGAGATTTTTCTGAATTAAGAGTACCAGATTTGCCATGGAATAACTATGATATGAAATGAGGTAACAAATTCTCTAAACTAATCAGTGTTATAAAGGAAGCTAATATCTGAATGTTTGAGTTAATGACTATGATCAATAAATTCTAATTGTCCTCCTTCACCTCCTGTCCACACAATGTGCATTTAGTAATTGCCCTGCAGTTTTCATGAAGGAGAGACTGCAGAGAGGGAAATGTCTCTCTCAAACACATTTTCGGAACTGGGGTGAAAAGCCAAAAGGTATGAAAGAGTATAATCAAGACCAACAATCAGCCTCCCGCCCCTCTTCTCCTCATTTCCACCCTGGGTCATAGTGCTGATCGTTTTTAAGCTTACTGCTTCTTCCCATCTGGTGATGAGCTCATTTGTGAAACAGCCATTTATCAACTTCAAACATTACCTTTACATTTTCTGCTTTGATAAATGAGAACATATTTCACTTCTCTCCCACTTTTCAACATAATTACATGGCTATTCTTAGCTTTTTATTGGTTACAATTTAGAAAGCAACATCATTAGCAAAAACAAAAACAGAAGCACTTAACCATCTGTTTCCAGTTCCATAGACATTGCTCGCCTCCATGAGGACATTCGCGTGGCCATGTTTCCCTCCACGTGGACTTTCTCTGCCTTCATGTACCTACTGGCTAGAGTTGGACCGTTCATTGCCAAAACTGAGAATACACCCACATTTTATTCTGTAATAGTTTTTAAATCATCTGTGAATTCTTTATAAAGTAAGCCAATTTGCACATACATTTTTTTATAATGTGACAATGAAAATACCTTTCACTAAAAAGTTAGAATTTATGCTGCAGTTAAAGCTATACAAATGCATATATTTTTTCTTTCTTAATGGACAGTATTACTCAGTCTTAACTGCATCTACCATTTCATATCCCCATATTATGACTATGGTAAGTTTTCTACAAGTTTTTAACTTCAACCAGAGACTATTCTATCAAATCACTCTGGCCATCACCCATCAGATTTGTTTGTTACTGAGCTGACCATAAGCTTGCTTCATTTTGAAATGTACTACATGGCTAGTCTGAATACCGTGCTTCTCAGTTTTTGAGTGAAGTTCCTCTTTTGTAAATTTCATGCCATTGCATTTTTTCCCTTTAGTTTCTTCTTTTAGTTTGCTGCAACCCATTCTCATGGGGGCAAGGAATGCAAAAATATCTGAGCTCTTGCATACCTACACATGCCTTTATTCTGCCCTATTTGATTGATAATTGAGTAGATATTGGGTACTTGATTAAAATTTATTTATTTTTAATGTTTTTGTTGATTTTAGAGAAAGAGGAAGGGGGAGAAAGAGAGAGAGAGAAGCATCAATAATAGAGAGAAATATCAATTGGCTGCCTCCTCAATGCCCCCTACTGGGGATTGAACACTCAACCTAGACATGTGGCATGACGGGAACTGAACCAGTGACTTCTACCCTGTTTCCCCGAAAATAAGACAGTGTCTTATATTAATTTTTGCTCCCAAAGATGCGCTAGGTCTTATTTTCAAGGGATGTCTCATTTTTTCATGAAGAAGAATGCGGTACACATTTATTGTTAAATGAAAATAAAGGAAATTTATTACCTGTATACAGTACGGTAGTACAGTAGTTGTCAACACAAACCAGACAAACTGTGAATCCTACAGGATCAAGAATTTACTCATTTATTCAATGACAATCATGTCATCATCTTCTGAAACATCATCATAACAATCCAATTCCTGAATTTCCTGGTGAATTTCTTGTGACTCCATTTCTTTCATAATCATTGTACCAAATCTCTCATGTTTAGCAATAGCACTGTCTTTAAATGAGTACTTCTTGTCAAGGTAGCCTGCTCGCAGTGCATTTGCAATGCAACTGTCAGTGATTTTCTCCCCTGAATTCTTCACCCAAGTCACAACTTCTTGCAGTTTAGGTTTCACAAAGTTTCTGAGACAGAGCCTGGGGGGCCTTAGTTTTTGGGGGATGCCTCTATTTCACTCAGAAGGAAACCTGTAAGTAGGTCTTATTTTCAGAGGATGTCTTATTTTCGGGGAAACACGTTAGGTACATGGGACAACACTCAACCAACTGAACCACATTGTCCAGAAGTAGAATTTATTTCTATTATAATGTTGAAGGAGTGCTTTATATTGTTCTGTAATCCAGTATTGCTAATAATTATTGGAAGATGCAGCTGAATCTTTGTGTTTGGTAGTGATTTTTTATTTGCTTTTTAGTCTGACTATGTTTATTTTTAGTTTTTCCTGAAAGCTCCTGTAATTTTATTTATATGTTTTATAGTCTCTCTTTTAAAAAATATATTTTATTGATTTTTTACAAATAGGAAGGTAGAGGGATAGAGAATTAGAAACATTGATGAGAGAGAAACATCGATCAGCTGCCTCTTGCACACCCCCTAATGGGGATATTCCCACAACTAAGTAAGGTACATGTCCTTGACCTGAATGGAATATGAGATCCTTCAGTCCACAGGCTGACACTCTATCCACTGAGCCAAACCGGTTAGGGATATATTCTAAATACTGAAAGATATTTTGGTATGAGTGTATTTATATCTAAATTTAATTAATTCAGAAAAGATCTCGGTGGTTCCTTTTTTTTTTCTTCCTGAAAACTTGTCCTTTTGCTGCTATAGGAATTATTTTCTTTATTTTTGAAATAATTTATCAATTTCAAATTATTCTTTCTCTTAACAACTTCCATAAGGCAGATAGTAGACTTGTTAATCTGGACCTCTGTGTCTCCTTTCCTTTAGGTTCTTTTGCTCTAGTCTCCCTCTATTGTTTTTGTTTTATAGTCTAGATTGTTTTCTGGCTTTATCCCCACTGATTCTATTGTGTTTTGTCTTTTCAAATATGTGAGTAGGTGTGTGTGTGTACACAAATATAAATGTATATGTAACTTTTTAAATTTTCAGGACCTCTTCCCTTTTCATTCATTTGCTTTACCTAATATCATGCTTAGTTGAAGAACCTTGTATTAAAACCTAGCTTTTCTACCCATGGACACAGACAATAGTGTGTGAAGGCCTGGTGCGGATGGTGGGGGCAAGGCTAAAGGGGTCAATGGAGGGAAAAGGGGGCATATGTAATACTTTCAAACAATAAAGATAGTTGTTTTAAAACCTAGCTTTTCTTTTAATCATATTTATTATGTTGTTATGATTTATTATCCTGTTATTTATTCCTGGCTACAACTCCAATTAGATCAATGAGTACCCAGTACTGTTCTAGTTCACTACTGGCTATAAAATTTAGGGCAGTCATTTATATTCAGTGTCCTACTTTCCATAGCTATAAAAAATAATAATCATTTACCTGGTCTTCCAGACTTTATATTAAAATCAAATGTGGAACCTCATCAAAAGCATTTCATGCTGTATAAATACAATGAATTATTTCTAGGGGAATGGTTAGAAAATATGAAGATTGGACATTTTGACTTATTCTACAAAAGAACAGTAGTAAACCACAGATGACTGTCAAACACTTACAAGAGTGAAGTTTGACTGGTCATATTGCCATCCAAACATGTCTGTAACAAAGGATTTGATCAAGAGTGAAGTAGGAATGTCATTCTATAAATAATTTTATAGTCCAATATTGTTTACCTCAGGTATTTTGTTGTGTGATAAGGACATTTGACTTATGACTTATAATAATGCCTAACAGTAGTATAAGCCTCTGTCTGGAAAAAAAAATAAAGGCAAGTCTTATGGGGTGACCTCCCTCATGGGCCCCTGTTGATGCTGAGGAATATGTGGTATCGTATTAGCTTATTTTTCCAAGAGATCTGTTTTTAATTAATATTAAAAATGAACTTGAACAGACTGACAAATCTCAGAGGGAAGGAAGGGTGGGAAGAGATTAACCAAAGAATTTATATGCATGTATGGATAACCCATGGTCACAGACAGTAGTGTAGTGAAGGCCTAAGGTGGGGTGGGAGTGAGGTGGAAGAGGTCAATGGGGAAAAGGAAAAGTGACATCTGTAATACTTTCAACAAAAACATAAATTTAAAGAAAATTAAACTGGAAGATACATGCTCCTTTAAAGAAGATATATTGACATAGGCTTTGTGTATTTTCTTTTAAAAATCTGTTTTGGCTGAAACCAGTTTGGCTCAGTGGATAGAGCATCAGCCTGTGGACTGAAAGGTCCCGGGTTCGATTCCGGTCAAGGGCATGTACCTTGGTTGTGGGCACATCCCCGGTGGGGAGTGTGCAAGAGGCAGCTGATTGATGTTTCTCTCTCATTGATGTTTCTAGCTCTCTATCCCTCTCTCTTCCTCTCTGTAAAAAATCAATAAAATATATTTTTTTAAAAATATGTTTTGTTCAATGTACATCTCCGCAGTGATGATCATGTCACATGACAACAGTCATAATTTACTAAAATGGAAATTGATAAGGTTTCAATGAAACAGTGTCTTGTTTGATCTAATTTGGATCATGCTACTACTGAGGCAGTTTGCTATAAAGATTAAGACTTGTGCCCAGCCAGCGTGCCTTAGTGGTTGTGTGTCAGTCAATGAGCCAGGGAGTCATCATTTGATTCCCAGTCAGGGCACATGCCTAGGTTGTGAGCTCCATCCCCAGTGTGGGGCATGCAGGAGGTAGCCAATCAATAATTCTCTCTTACCATTTATGTTTCTATCTCAGTTTATCCCTCTCCCTTTCTTTCTGAACTGGATAGATAGATAGATAGATAGATAGATAGATAGATAGATAGATAGACAGATAGACAGATAGATAGATAGATAGAGATATATAGATAGATAGAGATATAAATATAGATTTTTTTAAAGACCTTGTATTCTATCTTTTGGATACAGAATTTGGATCTGACACTTGCCAATGCATAATTTTTCTAACACTTAAATGTCAGCAATATTAGCATAGGTTTTATAAAGTTTTTATAAGGATTAAACATGTTATTGTATATAAAGTATTTTTTATAGTATGTAGTGTTAGAGGCTATTAGTATTATTATTATCAGTATTATCACAGGATTCTTAATTCCTAAAATATTCTAGTAAAATACCTGCATCATCTTACATAGAAATTGAAGGTATTGTGTATGTAGAATATTAGAGTAAATTTTTAAAATGCTATTTTTCTTAAATATAAATTCATTGAACTCAAAAAATCGTATGAAGTCACAGATATTTCATTATATATACATGATAAGCACTATAGCACTAAAATTTACTATCACAGTTTAAAAAAAATCCTGTGCTAAATTGATCAACCAACTTTTTATCATTTTTAGCAGATAAAATTTTGTTTTTTGTTTGGGTATGTTATAGCCCCTTGGTTGGCAAACTGCAGCTCATGAGCCACAGGCTCTTTGGCCCCTTGAGTGTGGCTCTTCCACACTCAAAACTGGGTGAGTCTATTTTGAAGAAGTGGCATTAGAAGTTTAAGTTTAAAAAAATTTGGCTCTAAAAAAATTTCAGTCATTGTACTGTTGATATTTGGCTCTGTTGACTAATGAGTTTGCCCACCATTGGTATAGCCAATAATAAATGTGTAAGTATTCAGTTTGGATTTCCAACTCTGTATTTCCCCAGATGATTACAACCTTACCAGGACAAAAGTGTACAGAACATACATATTTGACCAATTTATGTGATGTTAAAAATGAGAACATTCAGTTGCTGTTATATTCTAGTGAAAAGTGGAAGTACAATTCTACTAGTAATATTTCTTTATTAAATAAAATATTATACTACATCTCATTGCGTTTGAAACACATTTTTAGTGTTTGAAAAGCTGAAACACAATTAGTCATTGCCTTCCTTTTCTTATCTTTTAGTTGTTTTTACTTTGCAGTTGCTGGAATAGTTTGAGAATTAGCATTGACCTTATGCTAAGTTATTATTCATGATTGTTGTTGTTCCTCTTTGTTTTTAGCATGTAGTGACCTGGAGTTCAGGGAAGTGGCAAACAGGTTGCGGGACTGGTTCAAGGCCCTTCATGAAAGTGGAAGCCAAAACAAGAAGACAAAAGCATTACTGAGGCCTGAGAGAAGCAGTAAGATTTCTATCTTTGAAATATGCCATTGTCTTTGATGTGGGATTTTATTTCCAATGAATCACTTAGATCAAAACACCTACTTCAAAGTTTATCCTTCACTTAGATGCTGAACAAAAATCAGCCTTGTATTTATTTCCAAGCACACTTATAGTATTTTGCAAGGAAATATACGATTTGTGAAGCCCCTGATTGGTAGAAAAAGGAATATCCCTCAGAAGCAGCAATATTTAATCTTTATGTTGAATTGAAGGTATAGGAATATTTTTTCAGTGTTTTCATAGAAGTGGTAAAGAGTAGAATAACAGGGGGGAAAGGTAAGAATTTTGGAACACAGATTTTTAGAGAGCACAATTAGTGCCCCTCATTCCCAAGATTAGTCTTTTCAAGATGGCTTTGCAGACATTTCTACTTTGAACCAATGATGACAATAGACTAAAAGGGTATTTTCAATGATACACTGAAAATTAAATTTATTAACAGGAGTTATATGAATCTGATATGATTCTTTTATTATCTATTCAGGGGCAGGGCACCTTTTTTTCTGCCAAAAGCCATTTTGATATGTATAACATCATTCTTGAACCATACAAAATTATCGACTTCAAATTAAGGTAAAAAATTTTAATTAACTCACCCATAATGCCTTGGCAGGGCCAGGAAAAATTATTTCGGGGGCCTTATACAGATTGTGGGCTGGATGTTCCCCACCCCTGATCTATATAATCCCCCCAGAAGTTTTTGTTTTAATTCCTTGGACATCAGAAATGCAAATTGAAATAGGGAACTTGTTATGAGTAATTTTGTAAACTTTGCATTTTTCCCAAAAGAAACCTGTTAATATGATTTCATTTCCAAAAAAAAATATTTTTTTACATATTTAACATGTAGAAAAGAAATAAATTGAAACATGCTTAATTTTAGGGAGCATCCAAAGATTGAAGCATTTGACTTAAAATAGAACAAGAGGAAGTAGGCAACAATCATAAGCAGCATCTTGTAGCTAACAAAGAAAGTCCCAACTATGTTTCCTTTGCTTATTATGACATTACCAATCCACTTTCAATTTTCAAATATTAGCTTCTAAAAAAAAGTCATAAGATGACACACTCATCTATGATCTACATTTCCTAAAATATCTCATTTGTTTTCTTCTCCTCAAAGAATTTTTTTACAATTTCCACTTTCTGTATTTATATATTTAATAGTTGTTTTACATCGTAATAGTTTTTTCTTTATTTTATTTATTTTTTCATCACAATTTATTCATCCTCTTATACCCTCTTTCACCTATACCCATCACTTCCCCCCACAATCTCTACACTGTTGTCTATGTACATGAGTTCTTTCTCTTTCTCTGGCTCGCTTTTTCTCTTTTGCTCTACCCCTTTGTTTTTGTGATTTAGAAAGGCATTCCTCACTGGTGGACTACTTTAACTTCTACAATGTTTACAATTTCATTTTAAACATTTACTTGTGCCTTACCTCACCTTGTGGTGTGAGGTAGGAATCCAGTATTATTATTTTTTCCTCAGTAGTTGATCAAATGTACCAGAACTATTTACTTAATAATTCTCATTCTTTTGCTAATTTAATTTTTTAAAGTACTTTATTGTTTGAAGTATTAAGGAGAGTATTATATATGTCTCATTTTTCCACCATTGACCACTCCCTGGCCACCTCTAACCCCCAGGACATGCCCTTACCCCCTTAGTGTTGTGTTCATTGGTTATGCTTATATGCCTGCATACAAGTTCTTTAGTTTATCTCTTACCCATCCCCCTCCCCTCTCTTCCCCCTGAAGTTTGATTGTCTGTTCGATGCTTCTTTGTCTCTGGATCTATTTTTGTTCATCAGTTTATGTTGTTCATTATAATCCACAAATGAGTAAGATCATGTGATATTTATTTATTTAGCATAATGCTCTCCATGTCCATCCATGCTGTTGTGAATGGTAAGAGTTCAATTATGCTATCACCAATGGATATAATTATCTCTAAATGCGTAGTGACTATGTGGATGTTTCTTCCCACAACATTCAGAAAGAAATAGTAGTATTTTCCCTATGTTGTAGAAGTGTTTCTCAGGTTTGTCTTCAGAATTATTGATTATATTTTGGGCAGGTGTTAATTTTTTGATGCTTTCAGAATAAGCAACTGAGATATCTGATCTTAATTAATAAGTTTATATTTATCCTTTTTTATACAAACATATCTGGAATGGGACAAAAATTTGTTCCTGGCCCTTATATTTTGATTTTTTAAAATTAATGTCAACACCTCTCCATCTAATAATCATACTTGAATATTTACTCTCAAATATATCCTTTGAACTTGAGTTCAGAAAATTAATTTTTCCCATACTTGGAGACAGATAAAATGAGAGCTTGTGGCAACATTCAGTACAGTGCCAGTTTAATTTTACACATTCTCAAATATTATTTCCCTTTCTAGTTGTTTTCTTGTAAGAAATGAGACATTCTTAATATAATAGGTTTAATTATAAGAAACTTCTTGAGAGATGAATATTTTTGGAGAAAAAAAATACTCTGTTTGAATAAATCAGAGGCCAACTAAGAATAAATTTACAAAAGGAAGTTATCCATTAGAACACATAAGATAAATACATGGAAGAGAGATAACAAACTCAATCAACTCCTCAAATGGGTACACCCTCTGAGTGAATCTTCTCCTGACATAATCATATTTAATGTATAAATCAGCCCTCTAATATTATATTCCACATCTCCTTTTTATTCTTATTTTTCCTTTGTAGCAATTCCCACTGTCTACCATAGTGATAATCTACTTGTTCATTTTGTTTGTTTTTCTCTCTCACACACCATCTGTTTTCCTCTCCATCTCTTTCTCCTTCTTTCCCTTCTTCCCTCCACCTTCGACTATTGTAAATTTAATGAATGCAAAGGTCTTTATTCACCACTGTATCATTGAACCATATAATAGTTTGACACACAGTATTCATTCAATAAAAATGAGTAGAATTAATGAATAGATGTAGCAAAGAAGCAGCGAAAATACTACATTGTTTGCAGATACCATAATTTAGCCAATCAGTTATTTCCCTAGGAATGATTGTTTACTATTTCAATTATTTTCTACATGACAATCAATTCTGCAGTTACTTGGTATGCTTTTATTCCCATAAGAACGATTCCATACAATGGAAGTAATGGGGCAAAATATGCATGAATTTCAAATTATAAATTGTAAAAAATGTTGCCAAGCTACTTAGCAAAAAGTTCAGGGCATTTTTAAGTTTTAACAGGTAAGATGAGAATTAACTTTAGACTTCACCCCTACCATTAAAAAAACAAAAAGTTCATTTTAACTTTTCCATCATTGTGAGCACTTTATTATGTTGTTAATTTAATTTGTATTTGCTTTATTGGTGATGAGATTTAACACAATAAGTGTATATACTGTGCCATTATAATCTGTATACCTTGATATATTTTGTTTCATTGTTTAAATCTCCAAAAGTTAAAGAACAAATATTATACATGGGTGTTGTTGTTTTATGTTTTTTTTTGTTGTTGTTGTTTGTGTGTTCGTGGGTTTTTTTTGTTTGTTTGTTTGTTTGTGTTTTTTTTTTTTTTTTTTTGTGTGTGTGTGTGTGTGTGTGTGTTTTATGGTTGTAGTTGAGTCTCTGTGTGTCTGACCTTTGGAAAAGATACTATATTAATTTTCTTTTTGTCTGTTTGGAAAGCACAATCACATGCAACCATATGCAAAATCCCCAGATTAACAGTCTGGCTCAGATTAAGATAATGTTTTATTTTTGCTTTCCTATACACTAAATGCTCTCCTCAGTCAGAGAAAATGATAGAATTACTTACATCCCCAGGGTAAATGAATACAGTCTAATTTTTTTCCAAGACATTGCTCACTTTATGTCTTGCTGTCTTCATATTGAGAGAAAGATTGCTTTTGGAATCCGATGACTTAAAGACAATGAACTATTTTAATGCAATTAGGAGCCTTCTAGGACAACATCTTTTGAAAACAAAGATTTATAAAATCAGAAGATAAATTTCATTTTCTTATGTCAAGTAATAAAAAGAAAGATACAGATCATTGCTTGTTTAGTTTGTTCTAATTATTGAGACATCTGGCATTTTCTTCTTTTATGAGGCAGACAAAATAACTCTCTATAATAACATTTCATTATACACTTAGTATTACTTACATATTCTCTTACTATTTGATTTTAAAAATTTGCCAAATTATACGTTCATTAGTGGCCCAGTGCATGAAATTCATACATTGGAGGGGGTATCCTTCAGCCTGGCCTGCACCCTCTCTAATCCAGGACCCCTCGGGGGATGTCCAGCTCCTGGTTTAAACTGGCAGTTGGACATCCCTCTTGCAATCCAGGACTGCTGGCTCCTAACCACTCACCTGCCTACTGGCCTGATCCCGCTAACTGCTCTCCCATGCCAGCCTAATTGACCTAACTGCTTTCCCCTGCCAATCTGGTCACCCCTAACTGCCTCTGCCTTGGCCACACCACCATGGCTTTGTCTAGAAGGACATCTGGTCTAATTAGCATATTACTCTTTTATTAGTATAGATAGAGGCCTGGAGCATGGGTGGGGGCTGGCTGGTCTGCCCTGAAGGGGGTCCCAGATCAGGGTGGGGGTCCCACTGGGAGCAGTGCCAGCCTGGGCGAGGGGCTGAGAGAGTTTGCAGGCCAGACACACCCCCATCAGTGTGAGGGTCCCTGCCTTTAAAAATATTTTTTTTTTATTGATTTCAGAGATGAAGGGAGGGAGAGAGATAGAAACATCAATGATGAGAGAGAATCATTGATCAGCTGCCTCCTGCATACACGACACTAGAGATCAAGCCTGCAACCCAGACATATGCCCTGACCAGGAATTGAACCCTGACCTCCTAGTTCATAGGTCTATGTTCAACTGCCCATCTCTACTTCTTGCAGACACTATAGACTTTATTAGGACTCTCTTAGGGTTCTCCAGGCTAAGTTTTGGAAGACAAATCTGTTGAGTCCTCCATCCCAGTAAGTAGGGGAAGGGAGAAGATAGCCTCTCTTCACTAACTCTGAATGCTTATGAAAAGATAATGGCTCTTCTCTCTTCTTCCCATAGCTTATATTCATAAAGGCTGGTATAGCACCCTTAGGCTTCTCCATTGCCCTGAAAATCAGACTGGGAGAGAGGCAGTGGTTTAGATGCACACCAGAAATCTCTTACCAAGAACTCAGTTTCTTTGAATGGTTATGCAGAATTTAGTATATTTGTTTTCTACAGGTTTCTTTCTTCATGTAATCCCTAAGCATATGACAATTTCTGGTAGAAATAGTTTTAACCAGTTACCTCAACCTATGCTATTTTAAAAGTGAGCTCCAAGGGAACAGGGCCTCATCTAGATTTTTCAACCAGGTATTTCCAGAACCAAGGCCAGGACCTGGCAAAGAAATAGGAAATGAGCAACTTATGTTTGCCATTGCTTTGTTTGAGTGGGGGGATTTTGTTTTGATTATGCAAACAATCTTACATGAAAAATGAAAATAAATCAGATTTTTTTTCCTCTGTGCTTTTATGAAAATGTCACAAATACCTTTTACCTTATCCCCCTTGCCTAGCATGGTGGTATACAGATAGAAAACATTAAATATGTTCAGAATACACAAATACATTCCAAAAAGGTAGTGGAAATTTTAATTTGTCAAGTCTACAAATTTGAGTTTTAATTCCAATAATCTAAAAATGATAAATAGGATTCAAACATTAAACGCTAAATAACTATAACTTTCTTTGCAATTATTCTTACATCACACACTACACAAACAATTATATTGCTTTATTTTGCTTCCTGCTGATGGGGACTTTCAGGTTTAACTAATCATTTTCTGTCTTTGCCATTAGGATTTGATACCAGTATTTTGCCAATTTGCAAGGATTCACTTGGCTGGATGTTTAACAGACTTGATACAAACTATGACCTGCTATTGGACCAGTCAGAGCTGGGGAGCATCTACCTTGATAAGAATGAACAGTGTACGAAAGCATTCTTCAATTCTTGTGACACATACAAGGACAGTTTGATATCTAACAATGAGTGGTGCTACTGCTTCCAGAGACAGCAAGGTAAAAGATGAGACACCTACCAATGTACATAGTTGACCTGCATGTCAAATTTTATCTATTCCTTTATGATTAAAAAAAAAAGTGCATTCTATATCTCATTCATTTCAGTAGATGCTTTTCTGATTAGAGTGTTTAATAAAAGAGCATATAAGAAGCATGTTGAACAATATAATTCTGGTAGGGATGCAAAACATGCTAAATATGAAAAATAATAATATTTATATTAATATACTTCATTATAGTTTCCATTATAAACCACCAAAAATCACATAGAAATATGAGAACATCAATATTAAAAGTAATCAGTAAAATTAATTTGCTATCTACATTGCCCACACTGTAAAATAAATTGTTTTTATCACTCTAGTATAGAGTTTTAATGTTCTATTTTGTGATCTGGTTAAATGAGCTGAATGAACCACAGAATTTACCATAAAGTTATTTTTACTCATCTAATTTTTAAATAACTTAGTCTTCCAGATTCTCAAAATTACTTAGCTTCATAAAAATCCACAGCAAAGAAAGTGCCTTGATTCTCTGGAAGAAATGAAATAACCTGAACGATTGGAATGATGCTATTTCTTTTTATTCAGAAACATGAAAGTAATGCAAAATTGGAGTCATGCTTATATGCTCAGTCGAATAATAATTATAATCATGTATATAAAGGAAAGAGATCCCAAAAAAAAAAACTCATGATAAAGTTGGGGAAAATGTAAAGATATAATGATATGTATAATTTGAAGCTAATTTTATAAAAACAGACTGATAATTTATCTAAAATAGTATCCCTGCTATTGTCACTGATTTTTAAAATTCTTGACAGCTAATAAAATGAATAAGTTACTTTAAATTATATTAATGATTCTCCATTTTTCATATGGGAAACTAACACATTATATAGGGTATTTTACTGTATCAATTACTTTTTCATATATTAGTAATAGTTTAATAAGTAGGGGTAAAATGATTATCAATAAATTAATTAGCAGTGGGTCAATAGTAGGGTATGTAGCGTAGCTATCAATACATTGTTTATAAACTAGTTTAAGTATTTAAAAATTATATTTGTTTTATGAAAATATTCTAAATCATATATACAGACACACACTCAAACAAACACATTGTTGACTTTATTATTACATATGTGCTTCTAGGTGATAGAACATGCTATAAACTACATGCTGGTTTTAATGACTGTTATGCATTAAATTCATTTAAAGAAAAAGTAAATCTAGGTAAACCTGTCATAAAAAGACATGTGGTCTTTTGTTTGATAACAAAACTTATTTTGTTTTGTTTTTCCTTGAATGTTATGATAGTATGTTTACTATCATAATTTTTATAAATTAATATAAAATATTCTGAATTCCTCTGAATATTTCTTCAGAAATAAATACTTTCATCTTGAAAAAATTCCTGTATTTTTCAGTAATATTTTAGAACTGATTTAAAATATTCCCCCCAAAATTTTTGCTTTGTATACTTTTCATTTATTAATCACCTTTCTTCCAAAGTTTTAAAATTTGTATAGTCAAGTGAAGACATAATCTGAGATCATTTAATACATAGTAGAAATAATTTAATTAAAGGTTACTCAAGATAAAAAAATTTATACAACTACCCCAAAACTAACGAGAGTCTGGCTAATTAATGTTCATCACTTGAATATGCTAGAAAATGTTACAAAAGCACTGTCAAAATAATTAACTTATTTATAATAGTCTATTAAGTAACTTCATAAAAAAAGAATAGCCATTCATTTAAAAATATTCAAATGTTTTACCTTATAAAGGAACCTTTTCCTGTTTTTTCAATAAATAAGAAGTGCTTAAGTTTACTATAATAAATGTAATGTAGAAAGTTAACTTTTAACTCCATAGTAAACTTAAGCATGTTTTGTTTATTGAATAACAGGAAATTATTATATATTACATATAGGAAGAAATTAATATATATGAAGAGAGAAAGGGGGAGGAGGGAGGAGAGTGCTTGCTCCCCTTGGAGCTGTGCAGTGCACAACCTGGGCTGCTGTGCGCTGCCTACTTAGAGAGTCGCTCACAAACCTCCATGAGGGCTACTATATTTTCATTTCTGCCTGTAGATTGCCTCTATATATTTGACAGCTAGTAAAGATATACTCCTCAGAAATGACTAGTTGTGATTATAGGGAAAAAAAACAAACAAAACACCACATTTGTATATTAGAAAAATTGTAAACATATTGATATTTCCTTACTTTTTGTTTTTACCCAGTAACATTTTATTTAGTCCCAAATTGTATGGGATGATAAAACTGCATCGTTTTCATGATATTGAATATTTCAATATAAATCATGCGTGAACGGCCCCAATATAGAGGTTTGAGTTTTTAAACTGAGAATGCAAAACAATGAACAATGTTATTTTCAAAAACAATGTTTTGAAATTGAACTAATAAAAAAAAGTATTCTATTTTTTTTTTGGTGTTTTTAAACTAACATTTTGAGTGATTACTTGTAAATTCAATGATTAAAACATATTTTATATATTCAGTTATATAAACATATAATAATGCATGATTCTCATAAAAAATTTTAGCACATAAAATCAGAATTCCCCATAAAGTTGTAACACTGTTAGGCAGTAAACAGAGGGAGTAAATCTTGTGATATACATTTGTGCATACACTCTAAGCTGACTATTCATAGTCTAACCATGTCAAAACCTTCATCCAATTAATTGGGTTACTATCCTTTATCCAGATCAGTTCTTTGCAAGTGAGTTTAAATAATAGATGAAATCTCAATTTAGCACTTCAGGAATATTTAAGTTAAGGGCCAGACAAAGCTGCCTTTTAAATAATAGAAAAAATATTTCAAAATCAAATATTTTATGTAGTTGTATCTGTCATGACTTCTTTTGAAATTCTTACATCTTTCTCTTATACAGAGTTTGTAGGACTAATAATCAGATTTATTTAGAGAGCTTACAAATCAAGTCAGATATACCTATATTTTTAGGCAATTCAACGGTGAACATATAGGAAATGTTACTTCTACTTTACAGTACCTGGTCATTAGCAATTAGAAGAACAACTTTAAATATATTGAAACTTCAGCTAAGATCTACTATTTGTAATACCTTAAACAATGATTTTTTTAAAAAAGTAAATGATAAGAATAATTTTTGGAGCGCAGTACATTTTAAGTTATCTATTCTCTAACCTCATACTCTAGAACTTGATTCCTATTTTTAATGTTTAGTGTAAGAGCCCCACAGATTATTAAGGAAAACAAAGCAATCAACTGAACCAATTTCAAAATGAAATAGAATAATAAGTAATTACTCAGGCTTTACAAACAGACTCCTTTTTCTTCACAGTTTAGATTCTCAAAAAAAAAAATTGGCCTTCCATGCTAAACTGTAAATCTATATATTAAACACTTTGTCTCATTTCCTTATTCTGCTTTACTTATGTGCAAATTTAATAACTATATGTTATGAGATCAATAAAATAAAGAATTTTAAAATAACTTGAATTAATTATACCTTGCTATTTCCTAAACAGTTCTAGTATAGGAGAATAGGTACTAGTTTATTGTTTTGCTGTTTCAAAAGTTTATGGTACAATTTTTATAAAGCAAATATTAAAAGGATGGTTTTAAAATATGACTGTAAAATACACTGAACTGTTTTTAGCTAAGAATACATATTATCTGTAAGGACATATAATTGTATATGTAATATAAATCAAACCATATTGTGTCTATTTAGAATTTTATACTCCAAAAAAATTATCCTTTAAGTGATTGAGTTTGAAAAATAGCTGAATTGGCTTAATGTTTTAAGTAATGTTTTTAAAGAATAACTTATGAGAAATTATTGTATATCATGTCCTTCCCCAGTTGCATATAGAGTGGTTGGCAAAAGTAGGTTTATAGTTGTTCATATGGAAAAAGACACTCGGGTTATGATTATTAAAAATAGCTTTATTAACTCAAAAGAATGTCACATTGGCACAGTGCACTTAGGCACAATCTGGCAAGTGCTCAAGTTGCTCACCTTCATTATGTGCCCATTATTTTTATTATTGATTTCAGAGATGAAGGGAAAGGGAGACAGAGATAAAAACATCAATGGTGAGATAGAATCATTGATTGACTGCCTCTTGCAAGCCCCAAACTGGGGATTAAGCCTGCAACCCAGGCATGTGCCCTGACCAGGAATGGAACTGTGACCTACTGGTTCATAGGTTGATGCTCAACCACTGAACCACACTGGTTGGTCTGTATACATTCTTATAGTCTACTTGCTATATTTACTCAAACACACGTTGGCACATAGCTCTCACCTAGTTTTGCCAATTCCTGTAAACTGAAGCATCTCGGTGAAATGAAAAGACCAAAGTCTGTCAACATTTTTCAGTATGGAATTTTATTGTGTCTCTGATAAAACCTTAAAAAAAAAAAGGATTAACTGTTTCGTAGACCACTTTTTAATGCAAAGCTGTGTGTCTATATCTTAGAAACTGTTTTAAGTGAGGGGAAAACATAAACTGTTATTTGTTTGGGGGACAGTCCATAAGCTGGATTTACATTGATGAGTTGATGGAGCTTAGTTGGGTAAGAGTTCAACCGAAGGCCTTGTATGAATGCATATGAGCACAACCAACAGACGCAAGACACTGGGAGTGGGGGGATGAGGGCAAGTGCTGGGAAGGGGAGATAGGGGAGACCAGGGGGAAGTCAGTGGGGAACAAAAAGAGACATATATACTACTATTTGGAATACCTTAAACAATAATTTTTTTAAAAAAAGTAAATGATAAGAATAATTTTTCATTATATAGTAAGTATTTTATACCATTCTGTTTTTTAGATCCAATTCAGTCATTCTTAGGACTATCAAGATAACCTAATATGTATAATCAGAACATTCTCCTCCTGTCTCTATCATTTTTGGTACAGATACTTACACACACATGTCTATGTGTATCTCCAAAAGTAAAATGACTAATATATAATATCTGTTTTGCAAAGGCCTGTAAAAAATAACTGAAGTTGGACAACATAGAAATTACACTTATTTTCATTAACTGTAAGCCTTGAAGTAACATTGTTAATGTCATTGCAGACCCTCCTTGCCAGACAGAGCTCAGCAATATTCAGAAGCGGCAAGGAATAAAGAAGCTCCTAGGTGAGTAATAGATTATTCTTCTGAAGTCTTTATTACTTACATAAATAGCCCCAGGGAAACAGCAACATAAAATCAATATTAATTCAACAAAGATAGACTATACTAAATTTCAGTAACAAAATTTATGAAGTTTTTGAAGGCAATTAAACTTACTTTTATTGTCTTACCTATTGAAAGATATTATGTCTGTTTTATTATCCTAATATAATGTTCATTTTGAGAGTTATTAAGTAAAAAAGAAAGAGATTTGAACAAGCTAAAGTTAAAGCATCAGCAGAAACTTCAATTCTAATTCCATGGCTAACAATTCAGGAATTAATGAGAGAGAGGAAGAAAGAAGGGAGAGAGAGAGAGAGAAAGGGAGGGGGGAGAGAGAGAGAGAGAGAGAGAGAGAGAGAGAGAGAGAGAGAGAGAGAGAGAGACCCTGAGTATCTCAAGAAAATAGGAGCACACTTTTTAGTGTTTTTATTAGAACCTTTTACTAACTTTTAGTAAGTTAATATATGTATTAGAACATTCGATCAATAAATAAAAGATAATTCCAAATTTTACCCACCCAAAGCTATCAGATTATTAAACTATTATCTACATATATAAAAGGCTAACATGCTAAGTGTCTGTCTGAGTAATGAAGTTTCATAGCAATGCCTGGCTTCCTTTCCCTATCAACTAACCTCCTTGGAGTGTCTTCAGCCCAGAAACACAGGTGGAAACATTTCACACTGTAACCAAATGTCTGTGAAGCGTTTTCCCATGCCACATCTCATTTGATCCTCACAGAAGTCCTGGAGTAGGTAGATAGGAGACTTGGTGGAATCCTATTTTCTTTTCATTAGCAGAAAAAATGAAGATTTAGGAAGCTTAGAAACTTGACCCAACTGAAAATAAGTAAAAAATGATGTAACATAAAAGTGACTCCAGGTTTTCTCACTGCACAAATATTTTATCCTTTTTTCTTTCTGTGTGATCTATAATAATAATCTGCTTCATATTGATCTTTACTGCTGTGTTTCTGACAATTACCTGAAAGAAAAGTTGACACTAAACCAATGAACCACACTGGTTGGGCTATATACATTCTTGCAGACTACTTGCTGTAATACTTAAGCATACTTTGGCACCTAGTTCTTACCTACGTAGTTTTGCCAATTTCTATAAACTGAAGCATGTAGGTGAAATAAAAAGGTGCTTCACTGGTCTGGACAAAGTTTAGCTAAATTAGAAAGCAGGTCTAATTAAGCAAGCGTATTCTATATCTATAAAAGGCTAAGTTGACTCACACTTGCACAATACATATAAAGCTCTCACTGGTGCCAGTTGCATGCATATGTTTCAATCTGTCATTGTCCATCATGAATTTGGTTGACACTTTAATTATAGAGAAAGGACCAATAGTGATATTAAAATATTTTTTCTAATTAATTTCCTTTCAATGTGCACGAATCTGTGCACCAGGCCACTAGTGTATAATAATTTTGTTTATTCCTATAAATATCCAATTTTAAGTAAACTCTTTTTGGAGTAATTTTAGATTAACAAATTTCATAAAGATAGTACATAGTTTTCATATATCCTTCAACCATCCTCACCTAATGTATCAAATCAAACTATCTTACCATGTATCAAATAAGCATTATATATTTGTCAAATTTAAGAAATGAACATTGCTCTGATCCTACTCATTAAGCATTCATTGGATTTTAGGAGTTTTTCTACTGATGTCCTTTTTCTATTTTAGAATCCAAGACAGAATGCCATTTTTATGTATATTAATGTCCTTTTTTATTTAGTGCCACACATTTTATGATGTATTTGAATCTGATTAATTTGTTTATATTTTGATATGCTTTTTAAAATATAATATTCTATGTTTACAAGAGAAAAAAAATCATCTTTCTTAAAAATGACTTGTTCAAAATTAAAAGCTTCATTTTCTTATTAAAACATTTTAAGATGTGAAACATTACTAATAAGAAAAGCTATGTGTCATGTTTCTTTAAACTCTTATAAAATGCACATGTATTATAGCTCACAAAAGGATGTAATACATTCATACATTGTTTGATTTGTTTCCAATAATCAAAGTTTACCCATGTACAATGGGAAGAGTCATTGAAATTCAACTAAATATTATTTTAGACTTGATCAAGGTTACTAGTGACAAAAGTTTATTGAAATTCAGGCTCTGGTTATTTGAAGTTACAAAAAAACAACATATTTAGCTCACATTTGGGCGGATTCACTTTTATTCCCCTTGCTTAATAAAAATTAAAGTCATTATAGAGTACTGAATGTCTTAAGTATACATAGATAATGGTACTTCTCTGAAAATTGATAAATTGTTGTGTAAGTATAAGGTGCCATATGTTCCAATTTGTGAGTTCAGTCTTGTTTGATTTCTGAATTTCTAGCATAATTCTTAATAGTGCTCTCTTCCATTTTCAAAATATGCTTGTCTAAAGGTTAAATTAAATGGTCACACTAGTTTTACCTCATAACTTTTTAATGTCAAATAATGGTACTTTTTTCATGAGGTAGAATAAGAACATTATAATTTCTTCTCATTTTTGCTGGTATTTACTCCACAGAAGTGGTTTTCAAGTTTTGGTGATACTCTGTCTTCCTCACTGATAAACTAGTAATTAAATTCCTTCAAATGAATTATAATTTTTAAGCAAAATTTATTGTTTATATATCAGACTCTTGAAACTTTTTTAAAGGGAGAAAACTATGATCCTGTATGGTTGCAAGATTAAATTGTCTTATGTTTTATCTATTTATTCGTTTATTGTTATTGTTTTGTTCTCACAAAATAACTCTAGTATGTCTGGTCACTGAGGGGGAAATAATTATTAGGATAGGCAAGAAAATGTTCTGATCTTCCAAAACTTACATTGTAATGTTGGAGTGTTTATTGAAGAATGCTAATTCATTTCTATGTTAATAGTTAAATTTATCATTAACAATGTGATAAATACCAGTACATTATTAGATATTATAAATATGAAAATGAGTGTCTATTTTTCCTACTAGACTGAGTTTAAGAAAGCAATCAAAACCAATAAACCCTAAAATTTCCAATATAGAGGATACAGGGGTCCTCAAACTTTTTAAAGTGGGGGCCAGATCACGGTCCCTCAGAGAGCTGGAGGGCCGGACTATATGAAAAACTAATTCCTACTGTAACACCTCGGCGGCGCTCACTGCCCAAAAAACCTGGCGGGCCGGATCAGACTCCTCTGCAGTTTGAAGACCCCTGGATGACAGACTACATGTACACATACACACATACACACACGCACACACACACTCACGAAATGAAAATAGAATATTGGTGGTAATGAGACTGTGAAGGGTCTGGTATGCCATTCTAAATTATCTGCATGACTTAGTATGCCTATTCAATTAACCAGATTTTAATTCTGTATTATAACTCTCAAAACAGTACCCTTTGCCCAGTAAATTTGCTTAACAAAAGAAATGAAGGCAATTCATTGTTACAATGGCCAGCTTCATAGATGGAGTGAGACATCCATATGTGTATGTCTTTGAGAGAATTAATGAATAATTGATCACTGTGTGTTTCATAGGACAGTACATACCCCTGTGTGATGAAGATGGTTACTACAAGCCAACACAATGTCATGGCAGTGTTGGGCAGTGCTGGTGTGTTGACAGATATGGAAATGAAGTCATTGGATCCAGAACAAATGGTGTTGCAGGTTGTGGTAAGCAAAAGGGTACTTTCTTAGCAGTATCTCAAGCACAGGATAAGTACTTAAGGATCTCAGTCATTTGTTCAAGCATTTAATGAGGACATATTTTATACAAAGACTATAGAACATTTGAGAGGGTAACAAAATATGCATTCATAGCATATTAAAAATTGTATAATTAATGAATGGAATTACTTCATTTAGTTATTTAAGGAATAGTTATTAAAAAGAGGGTTCCTTTTACCACTTCAAATGCAGAAAGCATGTTAGCTACCTCCTGTTTCTGAGGTAAGTCAAACCTTTGTCATCCATTTTATCCAAAACAGCTATCCCTATTGTGTGCCACATGTACATATGGCACCCTTTTTTTGGTAGACCATTGGAGAAGTTGATTTTGGGAGTACATAGTCTTATCAATGAAAGAAAAACCAATCTTTTTTAAAGGCCCATAAAGTTCAGTTATAACTGTTTATTTCCTTATGTTTGAATGACAAAAATATAGTTTGTTTGAAAGGTCATAATAATTAATATTTTAATTCTTTTTATAAGCATACATTTTTATGTATCAACCTAAAATATTACAATTAAGTTGAGCATCACATACATGCAGTTTAAAGTTTTAAATGTGAGTTCTTTTTTATTTCATAAAATGTTTTTCCAGAACACAAGTTTAAAATCAATATTTGTTTGAACTATGGAGAGTTTTCATTACAAAAGCCACTTAGCTATACACACACACACACACACACACACACACAAGGAATTAATGGATTGTGTTTCAAATAATACACAAGACCAAAAATGAAAAAATAGTTGTTCAACCTTGTATTTTAGAAAGTGTGTCATTATCTCCTTTATGTAGATTTTAAACTGATAGACTTAGATTGTTTGCTAAGCTTGTGATTTTATATAAATATGTAAATGACAAACAGTATGAAAGTAATCTCACTTAATGTTTATGTGCTTGTTCTGCATTTATTTATTCCATAAGATTTTTAACACTTTGATTTTGATTTTCTGGCCAATGATACTAGATTTATGTAGGATCAACTAGTACTTAGTAGCTACCTAACATGCTTTTAACATGTATAAAACATGTCTTTGCAATAGGTAGTTTAAACTCATTGCATTAATAGTTATTTCAATTATTAGTGATACCAGAAATGGATAAACAATTTTAATTTATGTTGTAAATAAAAATTATATAGGGGTGAATTTAATAAGTGAACAGGGAAAATATTTTGAAAATGTGATCCTGAGTTTTCTTAGCATTTTGAAATTTAGAAGAGAATACATGAAGTAGAAGAAAAATAATAGTTTGTTCACATGATATATAAATTCCAGTGTGTCATATTATGAAATCAATAAAATATAAATATTGAATTACAACAGTAGGATATATTATAATGTTACCAAAGAATTACAAGATTAAAATATTAGAAGTGATAGAAAATAAACACACACTAACATTAGAAGAGTTAAAAATAGATGTTAAATAATATGTGTATTAGTAATTTATATGTATGGGATATCCCCAAAATGTATACACACACACTTTGAATAATTACAAACTCAGTGTTTATTAAAATGTTTCTCAAAATTTAGCTACCAGATGTTAAAGTGTGTACTTCTAAATATATTTTTTAATAATAACTAGCTACATTAGTTTTCTATTGCTAATGTAACAAATTCCCACAGCTATAGGGCTTACACCACACAAATCCATTGTCTTACGGCTCTGTATGTCAGAGGTCGTGCATGGGTGTTCTGGATGAACACCAAGGTGTCTTCAGGGCTGTATTTGTTCTTGGAGGCTTCCGAGAAGATCCTGTTTCTAGCTTCACATTCCTTAGGACAGTACATACCCCATGTGATGACGATGGTTACTACAAGCCAACACAATATCATGGGCCCTTTCCTCTGATTTCCAAGCTAGCAACATTGCATCTCTGACCCCTCTTCTATAATCAAATCTCCCTTGAACTCTATCTGGGAAAGGTTCTTTTATTTTAAAGACACTCTTTATCATCTGGGCCCGACAGAATAATCTAGGATATTCTCCCCATTTTAAAATCCACAGTTTCATCACATCTTCAAAGTCCCTTTACCATGTGAGGTCACATATTTGCAGGTTGCAGTGATTAGGAATTGAATATTGGAGTGGGGCAATTACTTTGTTTATTGGAGTAGTAGAAGAAGTTATAATTCATTGTCAGATTCACAGTTTGACATGGACTCTATAAAACCTGCGCTGAGATAAATATTCCTGAACTGGAAATCTTACATATTGACCTCAGTAACAATTCTCTTTTTTGGTATATACATTTTAACAAATAATAGAAAATATATATTTTCCTTTTTTTTGTTTAGTAAGTTAAAAGCAAATTAATTTTTTCTTAATTTTCTCAATTTTCATCATAATTTTATATTTCTCAGAAATTATTTTACTACTCAAAAAAATAACATTCATGTTTACATTTTTCCTAAGCTATTGATTTTGAGATCTCTGGAGATTTTGCAAGTGGAGATTTTCATGAATGGACTGATGAAGAGGATGATGAAGATGATATTATGAATGATGAAGATGAAATTGAAGATGACAATGAAGATGAAGGGGATGATGATGATGGTGGTGATGATCATGATGGGTACATTTGATAAGAGCTGAGATCAATACATTAAACATTTCTATTATTTACAAGTGATAGCCTATTGAGAATTACTTTCTTGCCCCCAAATAAAATGATTCTAAAATTCACGTATATTTTGTATAATTATTTCAGATATTGCAGCTAAAGTCATAGAACTTTATGTTTAAATAAGAATCACTTACTTTGAGTTTTTATATGCCTTAGAGAAAAAGAAAACACATATAGAGTCTAGTCAGATGAAAGCTATGAAGAGCTATTGATATAAACAAACAAATGTTTGTAAGAATAAACTATGTAAATCTTCCACAAACAAAACATCAACCATGTTTGAGGTCTTATGTGTTATGTTTCTGAGAGAGACTGTAAGTTAACTTATAATAACTTGTTGGTGACCTGGGCCCCAGGATTTTTTGAAAGTATGCATGACCTTAACTGCAGTTCCAAAGTAGCATTTGTCCCAAACCTGGAAATGAGTGAGGGGATACAACACAGGGTAAGAAAAATAAGAAGTTCTGCATTGTGTTTACATTATTAATGATGTTTATAATTATGGAGTTATTCTGGATATGATAGGGTATTTTATGAAAGGACAAGTATTGAAAACCATGGATTCTGAAAGTTAAAAAACTTAGTTGTTCCTTCTAGTTTTTATTTTAATTTGAATATCAATCTCATGTAGATATTTTTATATTCTTAAACAGCATGATTTCTTTACCTTTCTAAGTTTCTTGATCTTTCTAACCAGATACTTAGGGCAGAATTTAAAGAAAGAAGACAAAGGGAAAGATTTATTTAAATTATATTTTCCCATATAATTTGTGATATGCCCAATGTCAAATTTAAAAATCTTAGTTCTTATTTTAGTTCCTATTATACATAAAAATTTCATTTAACCTAAGAATTACACAATTTTTGTTACTAGTGTTGAAACTTAGAGAACATAATGTATGGTGCCTTGCAAAATAGAAATAGAAAGGTTTTAGCATGCATACCAATATAGAATATTAGGCAATATATAAGCACACCTAATTAACAAAGTAATACCAATAAAGGTACTGCTGCTGGAATGAAGAAAATGGAATATGTTTCTTTCTTTTTTTCTATTGTTACATAATTGCCATGTGGACTTGTTTATGATTATTGTGTAGAGTAGCATTTAAGATTTAACTGTAACAAAAATTACTTTATTTGCTATATTTAAGTTAGCATGTTAATTAATTGTGTAGACCTTTCCATACACCATCACTTTTAAGTATATCAGACCTAAGGTTTTGTGCCCATAATAAAAATGAAAAACCTGTTGTTGAATATTTCACATTGGTATTATAATTTAAACAGTGGGTCAACTGGTTTCCTGATATACCATCCATTGAAAGTAAAATTGGTGGATTAGTTCCATTTGATTAATACGCACTAAAAATAAACTTTTATGTTGACTTTATGTAATATTTAAAGTATAATGCATTTTCTTTTTTACTGTTTATGTATAGTTTACAAAATAAAGAATCTTGTAACCAAATTAAACTGTTCCTTAATGATTTTCTGAGTTATAAATTGTAGCATGAAGTTTTCTTATTCTGTTGGGTTTTTTTATGAATATATTACAACATGGCTAGAAATGGTTTTGAAAATTGTGAATTTTAAATCAGAGCTCTTGGCATCTTAAATATTGTTTTTCTACCCATGTTAAAATGTTTTCGTCTGTTGATTTGTTTTTCATTTTTCACTTGTCTTAGTGTTGCAGATCATTTTCTTTATTGAGGGGGATAATCTAAAACTCATATTTGTGGTATTATATTTAACATATTTAACTAAAATTCTATAGCAACAGCATTTTGAAGAGTGATAGGATAACTTTATTTAATGAATTTATAGAAATTATAAAATATAATATAGGTTGATTAGAAAAAGACAAATAACCAAATTCTATGTGGAGGGTTAGCAAATGAATTTAAAGAAACAAATATAGTGGGCTTAAAGTTAAGATATTTTTTTAAAAGAATTTTTCAGGCTCTCTAGAACGCAACCAGTTCAACAGTAAGTTTAAAATTGAAAATATTTACATTATTAAATGTTATATAAAGAATATATGTACAATTTATATTTATATACATATGCGTGCATAAAATTATATTTGCGATGTTTATATTAGGTCCTTGATTATTTGTTTTGTAGATTTTGATTCAATATCATTTTTGTTCTAAAAATATCAGTATTGAGCACCTACTATAATGCAGGCACTATTTTAGGCACTAAAGATTTATTGGTGAACAAATAATTATGAAGTTACTATTATAGTTTGGATGTTAGGCAATATATTTATCTCAAGACCGTGAAATAATGTAATTGCATTACCATTAGGAAAAAAAATCAAACTAAGCTTTTCTACATTTATTTTGTTGTGTTTTTTTTGTTTGTTTTTTTAGTTTTTCTACATTTAATTTGAATAAAAAGCAATGTGTTTTGAATGCCTAAGAAAAGTTCTTGATACAAACTCAGAATTTTAAAAGAGCTTTCTTGATTGAAAATATTCAAACTACCCTAACATTTTGTTCTTTTTTAAGTCACATTCTAATGCACAGACATGAATCATACCTCAGATTGTACTTTAAGCTTTGTTACACTAGTATTATTAAAGGGAGCACACATGCAAAATAAAAACTGTAAGACAGTGCAATATCAAATGTTAAAATTTAAACTCATAGAGGAAAAGAGTAGAACTACACAAAATATCAAATATTCCCTGGCATGTCAAAATCTGATGTGGACATTTATGAGTGCTTTTCGTTATGCGATTTAATATGACGATTTAGTTAGGCTGAATAATGCTCTTGGGGAAACAAGCTAAATTTAAAAAACAAACATATAACATTTTGATATTGATTGAAAGAACACATGGCCTAAGGCAAACCTTATATTTCTGCCAATCTTTTAATCGAGCCAAACAAGCAAAATCATTAGATTTTTCTCATGAATTCACAAAATGGATACTGAGTACTTTATACATATTTGCATATTTTAATTTTCATGAAGTAAAGAAGAGGTTAAAACTAACTCACAAAATATACATTGATCCACATTGTCTGCTCATAATTTACTTAAACTGGGTGTAAAGAGTTTCATAAATAATTATTTAAATTGAAACAAACATTGTATATGCTTTGTTTAAAAGGAATAACACCATAGCTGTATTTTGTAGGTCATTCAAGGCCTCATACTTAGTCTGCTTTGCATGATCCCTAATAGTTTGGGGTGTGGGGGAAATGCGTTGGAAAAAGCAAGCCAAACCAAACAGAGCCGTCAACATAAGTGAGTTTGTTTTGTCTGATAAATAATGGCATATGTGTATGCATGCACATGCACACACATACACACACACATACACTAATTTTTGTCTTTGATTTTAAATGGCCAATTAAGTTTACATTTATTTATCTTCTAATTCATGTTGAATAAAGCATATAGATTTTTCAGATGAAGTACAAAAACACAAAAATTGAGAATATCTATATAGTGATATATATAATAGTTTGTGAATAATAATATGAGCTCCCTATAGTGTATACTTTTCAACATTATTTTAAACCAAATAGCAGATATTGAGAGTAACATAATGAAAACATGTATTCATATATATTTTGACATGAAATAATATTAGGTTTTTACTTCCATACTCCTAAAATATGTCAGGGATTATAATGACTTCATAAAAAAATTTTTCAGTAGTTAAGTCAATAATCAAAGAGAACATTGTAAATATTAGCTATATATAATACATACGTCATCCCTCCTTGGACAAGGCAATTTGGAATAGTCTTTTTGAATAACCACTATTTCCTCAATTATATATGCCATCTTTATACCTTATTGTCTCTTATTTGTTACATGCCTCAACAAAAATCTTAGCAAGTAAAATTAATATAAATCAGTACATCATGAAACACAATTTAAAATTACAAAATGAAACATTTGTAGGTTAAAAAAATAAAAAATTTCATCAACCTGTACACCCTGTCTTACCTATATTCAGCTCTTTTAAAGACATCCTTGGGAACTTTATTTTTAATGTTTGATAAATCACCCTCTCAATCCTTAAACACATAATAAACAACTGGGTTTGGAGTCTTTATGGCTCACCTTTCTCATTATAATATACTTTAATATACTTACCCTGGAGGATTGTTCTGATTACTATCTGAAAACATTTAAAACAGGAGCACTATGTTTGTCATATAGAAGGTACCCATTACATGCTATTTCTTCTCTTTAAAATGAGTTAGCAATAGCTATTGTACTGGAGTTTTCAAGATATACTGAAAAAAAATAGCTTCTGTTCTTAAAGCTTTATCTACATCCATCTCAAAAAATTATATTTATATACTAAATGGGGGTAATAAGTACAGCTTAAATTATAAGGCCACTGTGAAAATACAAATGAATTATTGCATGATTTTTGGAACATAGTAACTCCCAAATAAGTGGAATTATTATCATTGTTATGAGGATGTGGCATAGCAAAATCAAGTTAAAAATTTTAAAAATAAAACGCCAAGCCCCAGTATCCTACCTAATTAGTGTTCCTACATATTTTTATATCCAAATATATCTTTTTTCAAGAATAACATTGGCTAGCATTTGTGTACATTTATTATATATTCCATATATTAAATGCTAAATATATTTAGTTGATACAATACGCTAGGGGAAGGGTAGTATTACGATTCTTTATCAAAGGTGAAGTATCATAGAAATCACTAGTTCTCACTATACCCAGTACTCTTCTTCCTGTGCACAGGAGACATTTTTTTTTTAAGTTTTCTTCATAGTCAAGTTGGATCCATTTGACCAGTTCTATTCAACAGTGAGCTGAAGTAGCTAACGTGTGTGGAGCTGGACAGGGCTATGACTTTAGTTAATGTTTCTCATATCCACTGGTCATTTCATCCTGACAGGCTATTTCCATATTCATTTGCAACAATTATACAAACTAGTGCCTTCATTCTTAAAAAACATACAACGTATTTTGAAAGCATCTGAAATCCCTCTAAAGTAAAGCAGTTGACTAAGGAAACACCTTTGTGTGGCATAGGACAAGAAGCTCCTGATGCCAGAATTCTGAACTCAGTCTGGTACGGCTTTGTGATGTTGGGCAAACTGTAGATTAGTTTTTTCAGGTGTGAAATAATAATATTAGAATTTACTTCATAAAGTTGTAATGGAGCTTTGATTCTTCTTTACTAGTAAGAATCCTAGTAAAATACCAGCTTAATAAAGTTAGCTATTAAAAATAAAAATTGTATATATGCAAGGTAGTAAAAATCATGGATACTAGGGCCTGACTATGAGGTCTTGAGTTCCGGTTCTGCCAGAATTCTGTTGCTCAGTTTTCTCATCAGTGAAATAGGTAAGGGATTAATTCTCACCTCATAGGTTGTAAGGGAGGATTATAAATGTTAATGTTTTTTAAAGCACTGAGAACAGTGTTCTACACTTAATGAGCACTAAGTAATATTAAGAAGAGAAATGAAATCAATATACTCTTTACTTTTTTAGATCCATCACATATTTGTTTTAAGATGGGAATGTACAAATTGTTTTTCTATTATGAAACCTTTAATCCAGAAAAGTTAGGTGATTTTTGAAGATCACTGGAACTTCAGTTTAGAAACTTAAATCACAAACTTGGGTAGCATCAACTCAATGCAGTCCAATATTAACTTGCTTTTAATATGTTATAAGGGTTCTCTCTTAAAATTTACTTCTATTTAAGGAAAACTTTTCAAAACATGGAACTTATGGTCCTATCCAAAAGAGTGGTTAGTTACATAAATTTCTTAATGTGGGCTTTTCTTCCTTATCACTGTAAAATTCTTTTTAATTTAGATGTTAAATATTGACCAATTTTTATAATAGTTTTTAGTTTTGGGGGAGAATTTATAAGTTCCATAGCTGAAAGAGAAGCAATAATTAAATACTATAAATCTGTTTCAAGATTTAACAGAGGTTGTGACAATGTGTCCATTTTTAATTTTTTTAGATTAAAAAAATTTGTGAACAGCATTATCTGTACTTTAAAAGTAATTTACCTTTTGTGTGGGGAGGCAAAAGTACAAATGGAACAATGAGAAAGAAGTATGGAAAAGGACAATTTGACATTCTCAAATAGCCTCACAAAGACTATGAATCTGTGACATAAATCATTTTACATTTGTCTAAAATTGAACATTTTTATTTCCATATATACAGATAGGTATGAATGTATAAATATTAATATTAAAAGAGGCCATTATTGTTAAACTATGTTTTATTTAGCTGGATACACTTTTTCCTGATATGACATGTAAAAATGTAACATTTTCTCTTAGAATAATGTGTTCCAGGTGTTCCTTTCACTCCAAACAACAGGAACTTCTCCTGAACTAATCTGACCATCTGGAAAAACAACAAATAAAAGATGGTAGGAAAAGCTCTTTACTCAAAGATACCTTTGTGGGGAAATGAACAAATTAAAGAATATGGGCTTTACATTCTTTTTATATAATACTGGAGGCCCTGTGCATGAAAATTCATGCAGTGGAAGGGGGGTCCCTCAGCCTGGCCTGCCCCCTCTCACAGTTGAGGAGCCCTCAGGGGCGGGAGGTGACCTGAGGATCAGGGGAAGGCAAGGCCCCCCATCACACCTCTGCTGCTGCCACTGCAGGCGGCCGACCCTGGGAGGCTGGGGGCCTGAGGGGATTGGAGAACTCCAAAGACAGGCTGTGGAACAGCTGGGCCTGCCTGGGGGCTGCCCAACCTTGCCAAACATGTTCTGCCCTTGCGGGGCTGAGGGGACTGGGCATCACCATCTTGTAACTGTGGGCATTGCCATCTTTGAGGGTGGGGCAGTCAATTAGCATATTCCCTCCTTATTGGCTGTGGGCACCACTATCATTGGGATGGCATGAGGATCAATTAGCATATTCCCTCTTTATTAGGTAGGATTATGACAGCAAAATAAATTGTATGTATCTTATATTTGGCCACAAAACTAAGTAATTTGGTCTCAAGATTGGTCAGGTTAGTCATGTAAATCAAGGACTATTGGCACTAATGATTTATTAATTAAAATATATATTTGCTATCAACTTCATAATTATAGGAGCAAGGAGTACTTACATCAATCTATGCTTAGTTTCTAAAATTTGTGCTCATTAGAATAGTTTGTTTCCCTTCCAGGGTATATATGCCTTTGATTATTTTTTTTTTAATTCTTTATTATTGAAAGTATTACGTATGTCCCCATTCCCCCTCATTGTGATCTCCCAGCCTGCCCCCACACCCCAGTCCTGGCCTACAACCCCCACCATTGTTTGTGTACATTGGTTATGCTTATATGCATATGAGTTCTTTGGTTGATCCCTCACCATTCGCCCTGCTCATTCTCCCCTGCCTTTCCTCTGAGGTTTGAGAGTCTGTTCAATGATTCTATGTCTCTGGATCTATTTTTGTTCATCAATTTATGTTCTTTATATTCCACAAATGACTGAGATTATGTGGTATTTATCTTTCTCTGACTGGCTTATTTCACTTAGCAAAATGCTCTCCAGGTCTATCCATGTTAAGGCAAATGATAAGAGGGTTTTTTTTCTTCTTTTTTACAACAGCATAGTATTCCACTGTGTAGATGTACCACAGCTTTTTAATCTACTTATCTGCTGATGGGCACTTAGGCTGTTTCCAAATCTTAGCTATGATAAACTGTGCTGCTATGAACGTAGGGGTGCATATATCTTTTCTGATTGGTGTTTCTGTTTTCTTGGGATATATTCCTAAAAGTGGAATTACTGGGTCAAATGGGAGTTCCAGTTTTAATTTTTTGAGGAAACTTCATACTGTTTTCCACAGAGGCTACACCAGTCTGCATTCTGCAGTACACTAGGGTTCCCTTTTCTCCACATCCTGGCCAGCACTTGTAATTTGTTGATTTGTTGACGGTAGCCATTCTGACTGGTGTGAAGTATTACCTCATTCTTGTTTTGATTTGAATATCTATGATAATTTGTGACTTTGAGCATTTTTTCATATGCCTCTTGGCCTTCTGTATGTCTGCTTTTGAAAAAAGTCTATTTAGGTCCTTTGCCCATTTTTTGATTGGGTTGTTTATCTTCCTTTTGTTAAGTTGTCTGAGTTCCCTGTAAATGGTGGAGGGGCTTCACGAAGGACCACCAGTTAACCCTGCATCCTGGCCATTTAAGGTGAACGGGAACAGAAAAAAAGTTAATGAGGTGAAACATGTTCTAAGTTAATTACTCCATACACTGGGCATTTATGAATTTACCATTCATCCATGGTGATGCTGGCATTTTTAATTTGAATCCCTCCTGCCTCTAAGCTGGTGAGAATCAACAGCTGGACTAGTAAGGGAGCCTAGTCATTCATTATAGTTTTTTAATAGCTTATATGAGCTAGCTCATTTGTTTTAAGGAATTCTCTTTAAGCTTTAATCCCATTTGATGAAGAACACTGCAAGTCATAGGGTATCAGGGAAAGGTGGGCAAATCTTTCCGAAAACACTGAGTGGGTACTAAACTACTGTCATTAGTTTCTAGTTGTGTTTATAATCACTCCAAATAGGAAATGGTTTCATAACAAGCATTATCTGGATACTAACTTATTCTCCAGTGTCATTATGGAGTAGGTGTCCCAGGATCTTGCAACATCAGAACACAATTGATATTGCAGCTCAATTCTTCCCAGGGTGGCTACAACTTGAGCCTCTTTAATGCCAGGAATGACACTGTCATGTCTTATCAGCACAGACAGCCTCACTCCCCATGCAGTGCCTCAGGCAGCCTAATTTTAGCTCTGAACTTCAATGGGGATCCACTGAAAAAGCTGTTCTTTTAAAACCTGGTCTGGGATACACTGTGAGAGAAAGCTGTTCAGTGCTTATTAATATCACAGTCTCTATTTTAATTCCTCATATTGAAGTGGAGGGAGGGCAATGCAGTCCAAAATGAAAATTAACTTTTTATACTAGATATTGTACGCCATTTTAGCAGCATGTCTACTAACCACTCTCAAGGTCATTCCTAATGTATTTATGCATGCATTCTTAAGGATTTGCCTACCCCCAGATTTATAATGCAAGCATTTTGTGCCTCCCATTTCCTTGACTCTTCTTTCAGACTTCTGGAAATGAAAATGATTCCTTAAAGGAGAGGAAACACACATCAGCCCATTTTAAACCTGTCAGTGCCTAGACAAGAAAAGCTTAGTAATAACAGACATAATTAATGTGGGAAATTGTATTAGATTTCCATTATTCTTATAGTCTCTGTACCTCAATAGTATCTGTTAAAATTCAACTGAGTAAATTTGAAAATCTAATTGGCTTTATTAAGTGATTCGTGGATCATACAGGATCCCTTCTAGCATCTAGATGGGCACTCCAATGGATTGCACAAAATGGAAAGTTTGCAAAGGAAGAAGGGTGGGGCAGGGAGCTATGAACTAAAGAAAAGAAAGGATTATTTTTAGAGGACATCTTTAGCAGAGGGGTGGGGACAGGGAAGGAATGTCAAGGGTTTTGTCATTCAGAGCGTCTCTTCTTTCTATGGGGCATGGGACAGATTACCTTACTGGTGCTTAACCAGAAAATTCCAGACTGGTCGATTAAGACTATTTCCAAGGAAGGTTAAAATAGCAATTAGGGGAAGTATTAAATCTAAGTTTGATGCCATGGATTTAACACAACTGATGCCATATTTGGCCTGGGGTTTTCTCTTTAACACATCTATCTTCACTCAAATACTCACTGTAAATGGTAGTCTAGATGCAGAATACATGTCACTAAACAACAGTCTCTCCAGAAACTGCAAGACATTCATTGATACTGGCATTTCTTAACAAGAGGAGGAAAGTAGCTGAGTCCCTAGAGGCCAGTGATGAGCAACAAAAGGAAGCATAGGTCGTGGCCCGAGTCAGCAGTCTTGCCCTCCAGAGTTAGCAGAGGCACCTGTGCAATACCCATCCGTTAACAAAATAGAGTCAGTCCTGATCAAATTAACCTGTTAGTGAGCCTTTTTTTTTCTTTTTCAACTTTCACCTCACTGTCCCCTCAGGGGGAAAACAATCACCTTCTCCTAGCATGTTTCAGGTCAGTCATGCATCGTTAGCCTGATGATTATTCTGTGATACTAGACACAATTCAGGACAAATGAAATGGTGAAATTTATTCTTTAAATGATCACCACCCTTTTTTTTCCTCAATCCCACATGGCAGCATAATGAATAGCTCAGGTTTGATGGCCTAGTGAGACCTTGGTTTGAGAAGCTTCAGCAACTTTAACCACCCCTTGACTTTCTTTTCACCAACAGATAGACAAAAGGCCTAAAGACTAACCTGTTTCTTGGTGGTGTACAGTGTTAAGACATCCTTATGGCTATTTATAACTGACAGAAGAAAAAATAATAATAAGATTGTTCTACTAGTACGGCATACTCTCTCATACAGCTGGCTAAACATTCTGCTTCGTTGTTTTTCTTCTAGTTCCCACTCCCTCCGAAATAACTGAAGGTTGACATACTTCCCTTTCACTTACCTTTATTCTCTCTCTTTTCTGCTTTGTCCTTTTGGACAAAATGGAAGTTTCCAAAGCATGCGTTTGCACACATGGACGTACACACACACACCACACACACACACACACACACACACTTTTATACCTACAAACTGTAAAGAAAAAGAAAATACCTTAACACATACTTTTATTTAAACACAGCATGCATCATAAGCAAACATATAGAGCATAATTACACTTGGAAAGTTGCTCATCAGTTTTAACATGTTAGAAACTAATTATGCTGTGGGTTCTGTCAAAGTTGTGCTGCTGCTGCTGCTGCTGGAGCCTTTAATGGTGGCTTCCCCTGCAGGAACAGGTCATAAACCGATCGCTGCTGCCTGGAAAGCACACTCATTTCCAATGTAGGAGGAAGTTTCCTTTTTGTCAGAAGGAGTTTCCATTCTAAGCTCTACAACCTGCTTAATCATAAGAGCATATGATGTGATGTACTTATGTTAACTCCTTTATGAAATTAATAAGTGAATGGGTGTTAAAGTAAAATCCTGAACGATTAGTTTAAATTCCTACATAAATGGCTATGAATAAAGACTGATAAGTTATCCGTTCTGTAGTTGCTGTATAAGCAGAACAATTGATTCTTTTTTGTTGTTGTTGTTGTTCTAGGAAAACTTTTTTTAACTTTTTAATTTTTTATTTTAATTGGATTTATTGTCATGACATGGGTGAATAGCATTATACAGTTTGCACATATGCAATTCTATAATAACTCATCTGTGAATTGTATTGTGTGTTTACCAACCTCAAGTGAAGTCTCTTCTCATCACCACTTATCCCTCCTTTACCTTCCACTCCCTTCCCCAACCCCGCTGAGTGTGTCTACTGAAGAACAACCTGCACTCTTTTCATGATTTTCCCTCTGGAACATTTTAATGCACCCGTTTCCAGACACAGGGAACATATGCTTTTCCTTGTAATTCTTCAGAATCTGCAACCTCTCTGACAGGGTTCCTCCTTATGCTGATACCCATGGTCAGAGTCCATTGCCTCAATCAGTCTTGACTTACATGATTTAGCTTTATGCTTCATTTGCTTTTCAGTTTTGCTTATTTCTTTCATGCTATTCTTTCTTTCTTTCCATGTTGGTGAAAAGCTCTACTAGCCAAGCCAAGCTACCCTTTGCCTTTTAGCCAGATACCAATTAACCAGTCCTTTAAAAAATTGAAAATAGATTTTTCAACACTCCCTTTAACAAATAATACAAATATTTGATCATTGATTGTATCACTATGCTATAAAATATTTATCAGAACATTATTTAAACTAAAGTAGCATTCTTAAAAAGATATTGATTCCTCTGACTCCTGAAACATGTTTTATTACTGGTCTCTGATGCTAATTTTACTAGAGAATTTATAAAGCACCTTGATATATGTCCTGTTAAATACATTTTATACAACTTCTTTTAGTGTATCAGGGTGAAAAGCAGAACATCTTGGGTTGTTACTACCTAATTTACCACAAATTTATAAGACTTCTACTACAGGGGCCATCTTACAGCTTTCTAGGATCTTTGATTAAAGTAGCTGTTTAATGTACTTAACACTCTCGTATTCCCTCACATTTTGGATGCCATTGATGGCAACTCCCATTTTTTAAATTGCCTTAGCATCAAAGTGCCTAGGTGTGCTGAGGTTTGAAATCAGGAACAATGAGAAAACCTAGAATAGAAATGACCACCCTCTTCTAATTTTAATTTACAAACTCTGTGATTGGGTGTTATCAAAATTTTTGTTAAGTTTCCTAAGGTCACTTCCTTTTTATTTTATAAAAAATATATATATTTAAATGTATGAATGAAGAAGACACTTTTCTAACTTTACTATTCAAAATTCAGGGGAAAGAAAATTAAGATTCCTTTGGCAACCTCTCATTTTGTCATTTTTTTTCTATTACAGCCTCTCATTTTTCATCGTAGATTAAAATGATACAATGATTATATAGGGCAATTAATAATGATAACATGTCACAGAAATAGCAATGATAATAATTTTTTATGGAAACAAAAGTCACAATGACCTTATATCCAAGGTCTTAATTTGGTCCAACTGAATAATTTCCTCAATGTCCTAAAATAGGAAATCTACACTAATAATAGACAAATATGTAAATTGACCTCCACAATGCCCCACAGCCAATCAGGTGTGAGTATGCAAATTAACCTGACAAAGATGGCAAGCCTGTGAGCATCATGAAGGCACACAGGTGCCTAGTGGCCAAAATGGGATGTGGTGGGCCACTCGGGACCTATGTGAACAGGTGCTGAGCAGCCGGGGGCAGGATGGGCATCCCTGGGATCTGCCCAATTCCAGCCTGTGGCCAGTTCGTGTGTGCATGCACCAGAACCAAGCAGCCAGGGTCCTGGGGACGCCACTGGAGTGTCCAGTCCTCTCAGCCTGGCCCGGGGATCTCTGGAGTTCACGTCCTTCCCCCTTGTGCAATCCCTGGAAAGGAAGCGGGAACCAAGAGCATGGGGAGCACCAGGAATTCTGGGAATCATAGTTCTGTTGGCAGCCCCTGGACCTGAAGTGAAAGCCCAGAGTGCAGGGAGCACCAAGAATGCTGGAATCATACTTCAGGTGGCAGAAGCCTTGCAGGATCTCCTAGACACTATAGCAAAGTGAACCTGGTGTAAGTTACTGTTGCGGACCTGAAGTGAAAGCCCAGAGTGCAGGGAGCACCAAGAATGCTGGAATCATACTTCAGGTGGCAGAAGCCTTGCAGGATCTCCTAGACACTATAGCAAAGTGAACCTGGTGTAAGTTACTGTTGCGGATGGGGATGGAGGGATAGCAAAGTTGAGAGACATAAGTAAAGTCACTGTGTTTAAGAAAAATTAAAGGGAAGATGTCCTGCAATTTCTAGGAAATCTCCACCCATGAAGCAAAGAGGGGGGGGGGGGGAAAGACCTCCATTATTCTGTGAGCACCAAATTAAACTGGTTTGAGGTCTCAGACAATTCGCTCATATGATTGCAAAGACAGAAAGGGCTCCCCTGAGGGCTCCCAGATTGGAGAGGGTGCAGATTGCGCTAAGGGACTCACTCTCTGTGCACAAATCTTCGTGCACTGGGGCCCTAGTTTATGTGTAAAAGGTAAATTACTTCAACCTGTTCATAAAACAGTAAGTAAACACTGAAGCAGCAAAGAAATCGGAACCTTTCCCGTGGCCCTCCTCTCCTCTGCCTTCATACCGTGTTTCCCCGAAAATAAGACATCTTCCAAAAATAAGACCTAGCGCATGGAAAGATAAGACATCCCCTGAAAATAAGACCTAGCGCAACTTGGGGAGAAAAAATTAATATAAGACAGTCTTGTTTTCGGGGAAACAGGGTAGTATATCTTCCATGGCTCTGTCTCTCAACATTTTTGCTAAGATTGTTGCAATTTTCTCTTAAGAGACCTGATTCCTCTAATCCTAACTCCTACCAAAGACTCCAAAAAGCTGTAGAGTGTCCCACTGGTGTTGCTCAATATTTGGGCATCAACCTATGAACTAGGAGGCCGTGGTTGGTTCCCAGTCCAGGCACATGTCCAGGTTGAGAGTTGGATCCCAAGTTGGAGGCACTCAGGAGGCAACTGATCAATGATTATCTCTCATCATTGGTGTTCATGTCCCTCCCGCTCCCCTCCCCTCTGAAATAAATAGAAAAATAAATAAACTAAAAAAAGCTGCAGCGTAATCTTCCAAAATATGTATCTGATTGCCCTCTCAGTTTGGAATAACTTAATCATATTCAATCACTTCCAAACCCTTTGTGAAGGCTCCTCCAAACTACCCAGCCACACATCTGTCCATGCATTCTATGCTCCTATTAGCCAGAATAAAATGCCCTGCTCTCCTTTTCCTCTGTTCCCTGGCATAATATCTGAAAGTCTTATTCCTTCTCTATCTGCAAAATTCCAACTACTCCTTTAAGTCTCTGTACAAATCAGGGTTGGATTCAGTCCCTCAATATTCAATATTGGAGAGCCTGTCTTTAGGGGAGAATGTCGCATGCCCAGCCAATTTATTCAAGTAAAACTTTATGACTTGCTTTGGCGAATGAGATGTATACAGAAGTGGCAAGAGGCTTGAGTCGACATGTGTACTCCTTGTTTTGTTTGTTTGTTTCTGAAAAGTGAAACCATAATCCAGTAAAGGCTATTCCATTAGCTCTTGAATCTGAATGAAAATGATGTGGAGCTGGACTACAACTGGCCTGCGATAGACATGTAGTACTGAAGCCACTAAGACCTGTCTTTTGTTATCACAGCATATTGATAACCCGCTGATGCTTTATTTCTACAGTGTAACTGCTAGATTTATTGCTGCTTTTGGTTATGTTTCTCTTTTTAACCTTTGAAGTCTTAAAAGAAAGGAACTGTGACTTTCAACTTTTTTCCTCTAGCAAGTAGTAAAATGCATTGCACACAAAAGAAAGGAGAAACGTGTCTGTTTATAGAAGAAATGAGAATAAAGATTTATTGTAAAATATAAGTCAATTATCCCACACGATCTCTAGGATGTAGACAAAAGGATAAACAATTATATACTTAAGCAATAAGTGAACATTTTGATCCTCTGCAACTGGTTTATTTAGACTTGACATTTGTTTTTATTTCTTCAGCATTGATTATTATTTTTTTATTTATTGATTTTGTACAGAGGGAAAGGGAGAGAGATAGAGAGTTAGAAACATCGATGACAAAGAGTCATCGATCAGCTGCCTCTTGCACAACCCCTACTTGGGATATGCCCGCAACTAATGTACATTCCCTTGACAGGAATCGACAGGAACCCGGGACCCTTCAGTCCCCAAGCTGACGCTCTATCCATTGAGCCAAACCGGTTTCGGCTCTTCAGCATTGATTATTGTCGTAGTACTGAGAAATGAGCCTGCCCTTAAGAAGTGTGTGTGTGTGTGTGTGTGTGTGTGTGTGTGTGTGTGAGAGAGAGAGAGAGAGAGAGAGTGTGTTGGGGGGGAGGAAGGTTTCTAGAAATTCCTTAAGAAGTATGGAGGGGACCCCGTAGACATTCCTGGGCATATTAACAAAACAAGAATAGGTAATATTTATAGGATGAAAGAAGAAATTGCTTAAATTTGGGAATAATTAATGTTCCACAAATTTAAACTTACAAGATATGGATGTTTTTTATTATTACTATAGTCATACATAATGAGCTAGTCAAATTCCTGACTCTTAAAGTAAATTAGATTTAAACTGAAACTTGCATTACCTGTCATTTTCTGGATGGTCAATATTTTCAGTTCTATCTTGTTTCTAATTGTACTCTTTTTCCTTGGTTGATTGACCAAATTGAATTGATAATTTTGGTTAACCCTTTATTTGATGGCCTGTTTGGACTAAAGGAAGTTTGTCTGTACCTGTGTACATATGCATGTGTTCTTTTATGCACATGGAGATTGGAATCTACAGTTTTGTCAGGTAAAAAGTTATATTGACAGTGCTCAGAAAAAATGTTTGCTTAACAATTAAAAATACCTTTAAAAAAGAACAGGTAAGAAGTAATATGGTATAAAAATAGGACAGGCATTTTAGGTAGAGGAAGAAGGAGGCACAAAGGCCTAGAATCAAGAGAAATGCATGGAGAATGAGGTAGAACAGTATAGATGATGAATAGAATGTGAGGTGGTAAGTGGTAAGTTCAGAACTGGTAAAGTAATAAGGCCAGATCAGAAGGCACTAACATGCTATATTAAGCAGTTTGAACATTATCACAAAGTGCTTTCTGGGGAAAGCATTGAACACATTTTATTAAAGAAGTGACAAGACCAAATTTGTGATATATTATAGAAATTACAATCTATGTGTATGTGGAGAATAGAGTGGGGTGGTGGTGGGGGGGGGGGTGAAGACTGTAAAACTAAATACAAGGCCAAAGATTTTTAAATGATGGCCTTGTGTAAAAAAGATGAGCCGAGACAAGCATATTTTCTTTCTCATTAATTTAGGAAATTAAAAGAATTTACCAACCATAGTGCAAGTTGATAATGGGAGGTGGTAATTTGTGAGTAGACAGAGCCAATGAAGATTAGAGATAACTGGAGTGAGGAGGAACTGGTAATGAATGACAATGAAGAGTTCACATCAATCATAAGCGTTAGAGTGATATAGTATGCATGCCTGCTGCATAGACTCTAGATCTCTCTTATCTCCAGTTCCAGCTCCCAGGAGCTCCACCTCTACCCTGGCTTCTCTACTTGGCATCAAGCAACATGCCCATCTTTTATATTATTGTTTCCTATGTGTGCTTAAAATAACCCACCCATTTTGAGACTTGAGAGTTACTACTCCCTAGAAACAAACAAACAAATAAACAAAAAATCTTAAAACACATCCTAGATTGATCGCCATATGTTATCAGTAATAATTCATATGAACTTCATCCAAGCAATCACACAAGAGGAAGTATGGCCTACATGATATAAAGCTTGACATAGAAGGGAGAGGGAGATGTAAAATGACCTAAAAGGAACAGAATATTTTTTGGAAAAGGTGCATGTCCTGAAACAAATATATACTTCAGCTACTGCAAAATTAATCAATATGTCCTTGTATTTCAGTCGAGGGGAGCAATTCAAGTTGCATAGCTTGAAAAAAGTACCTTGGAATATTTCCAGATGAAAGATGTTACCTTAATAGCAAAGGCTATTTTTTGCTTTTTGGTATTGTATATTTTCTTCTAATAAGTTTACCTGCTTCGGGGCAATAACATTTTGTCACACGTGGCGAAGTGTTTTGGTGTGTATCAAGATTCCTGTTCATTTGCTCTTGTTTGAGATCCCATGGCACATAGTTATTTAGGGCCTGGGAGAAAAAGGATCTTGGATGACAGAATGACAAATTGAAATATTTGACAATCTTTGTGCAAGTTTTGTTCCCATTGGGATCTGATGTCAGTAAAATTGTGATGATTCAATTTATGTCATAGCAAACTATATCTGCAGAACGGCCTTAAGTCACCTGGGAAATGTAGTTGCAAGTCAATGATGTATTAGAAATATTTTTTCCCTATTTACTATGGAAACATTGGTAGAAGGATTTGATGAAGGCCTGGATGGTGGAGAAAGGGGATCTTTTTCTGCAAAGCTTTATGGCCCAGGTTAGGCTGTGGGCAGTCACAGTGGTTGTTATTCTCAAAGGACAATGTGGTTCAGAGGTTAAGCACCAGAATGTAAATCATAACATCTGTTCACACACCTGGTGCAATAGGATCTCACTATTGATCATTAATTTCTCTGTATTTTAAATAAAACCATGAGCCTACTTTCATATTTTAGAAATTCCTATGACTATGAGTATAACAAAAAAAGCACATAATTCTTAGAGTTGTTAAGTGGGAGATTGTTGCAATAGCAAAGCTCTGAAATAAGAGGGAACCATCTCTTCTAGGTATATTTGTCAGCATATACCAGACTTAGATTATGAAATTCTAAATTTAAAGTTACTGGTTATTATTTCTAGGAATTACTAACCTCATTTCAAGAGCTCAATAGCCACATTGTCTAGTGCATCCAGGGAAGAATTGCATTCTTAATTTTAATTGAGTTAATTTTTAATACTGAGGAGTGTAAAACATTTTTTTGCTTAACACAACTTTAGTGGTTTTATGGACATGTCACTTTAAACTTGCATTACACAATGTGTTGTCACATTGTAGTGGATGATTGGGACACATGTCACTTCCAGCACGATACATAGATAAACATGTGGATTCATCTTGCATGATTAAGTGCAGAAAGCTATATAATTTTTAACAGTCACGATTCGAACATCAGATGGAGCCTGGCCAGACTGGCTCAGTGGTTGAGCATCAACTTATGTACCAGGAGGTCATGGTTAGATTCTCAGTCAAGGCATATGCCCAGGTTGCTGGCTCAATCCCCAGGGTAGGGGGTGGAGGAGGCAGCCAATCAACGATTTTCTCTCATCATTGATATTTCTATCTCTCCCTCTCCCTTCCTCTCTGAAATAAATTATATATATATATATATATATATATATATATATATATATATATATATATATATATAAAATAGAGATGCGGAAGCAAATACTGTTACCAGAATAGTATAAAGAAACAATGTGTTTTATATATTTTATGAATAAAGACAATTATAATCTGGTAAAGCAGAGAAAAATAGAAAAGCTGTGTGTTGTGTAATACTAATATGTTAAAATTGACAAAAGAAAAATATTAAAAGACATTTTCAGCAATTGGATAATAGACTTAACAAAGATTTTCCACACACACACCCCCTATCAACAAACTAACTGTCTAAAATTAGAATTAACCAAACATTTTAGACTTTCTAAGTAATCCATCAGCTTGTAACTTTAGGCATAACTGTAAACATACACAAAAGGAAAAGGATATAGTAAATATATTTGCACTATATCCTTTTCCTTTTATGTTAGTATGTTTGCAGTCATGGCTAAAGTTACAGACTGATGGGTTACTTAGAAAATAATGGCCAAAATATTATTTTTTGTGTATTTTTGTAAAAAAATATTATAGAAAACAAAATTTTTACAAAGATCCAAAGAGCTTCAATTAAGTAACTAAATAACTTTCCATATAAAATGAAACCTTTATAACAATATGAAAGAGTAATCAATTATTTGAAAATACTATTCTTTAACTTTTGGTGACTCATATAGTGACACTGTCCCATTTACATACATTAATTTCTCCAAATTTATCAAGAAAAGTTGTTATTTTGCAAACTAAATAATTAAGTTTAGGGCAGAGATATTTTGAATCTTATTTTTAAGAAATAAATAACTTCTGCTACAAGTGAAAAATATATTTCTATTGCATGATGTTGCTCCAATTATGTTTTATCAAAAATCCAGATTTGTTGGAATTTAGAAGTAAAAGAACAGCTTTAAAGTAGTCTAATTTATTCTCAAATTTATGAAGCAGTTTTGTCAGTTGCCAGAAGCCAATTCCAGCCTGTCAGCAGGATTGAATCATCTGGAAATGGCTGAGGGCATTTCCCCAGACCCTAAAAGAATGCATGGATAATTGCTTGCTGCCAGACAGCTAAGTGCATCTTAATTTACATGTTATTGCAAAACACCTGAACAGCCAAAGACAGTTTCTCCAAAACCTGATAATCTGACAATGGGTTCTGTGTACCAAACCCTGGCCTTTGAAGTGTATAGCTACCTTGCCTTAGGACAATTTGTGTTAATAAAAAGCAAGGGATCCTGAGACAAGAGAGAACTTGGTTTCTTTAGCCAAGCTCCTCTGACCCCCCAAATGCCTTTTAAAATTATGTTTCATCTCTTTCATTTATGCTCAGCACTTCTCCAGATTCCTGAACCCTTCTAGATGCTGGAGCAAGATCACCAGAAGTCAGTAGAAACAATAAAAAACAACAAATATTTTTAAATTTTTTTTTCAATATATATTTTATTGATTTTTTACAGAGGAAAGGAGAGGAATAGAGAGTTAGAAACATCGATGAGAGAGAATCATCGATCAGCTGCCTCTTGCACACCTCCCACTGGGGATGTGCCTGCAACCCAGGTGCATGCCCTTGACCGGAATCGAACCTGGGACCTTTCAGTCCATAGGCTGATGCTCTATCCACTGAGCCAAACCGGTTTTGACAACAACAAATATTTTTAAATTTGATTTTATTATAGGAAAACAAGTATATTTGGAACAGATTCAGTGTGTGCCTTTTGTATTTCAACTGAAAACTTCAGAAGCTTAAAATAGAGATTAAGTATTTCTGGAAAAATGTTTCAAAATGGGATGTGATATAAGTAAAATACATGTCAGATTTTGAATTTTGAGTAAAATAGTTTTGTAACTTAAGTAATTTAATTTAATTGAGCCACAACACTCTAATCTCTGTGGAAGCAGGGATAGCACTGATTTATATTACCTTTATATTTCCATTACATAGTGAGAACTTTGTTCATAATAGGTACTCATTGAACGAAAGGTAGAAAAGAAGGAAGTGGAGGGAGAAAATAGTTTTAATGACATCCATATCTACATATCACCTTCTCTATGTTCGTTTAATTTCTTGTGTCTCAAATGAATATTAAGCAGAAAATTCTTCAAATAAAGCATCATTATGAAATGAGATAGGTTGGCAAATATGTAAAAATATAAGTAAATCTGAGACAACTACTCTACTCTAGAATCTAGAATTTTTAGTATTTTATCTGATAAAAATTCCCCTTTCTTTCTATAGCATCCAAATGAAAATTCAATATGGAAAGGATCTAATGAAGATACATTTGACAACTTATTTGAGTGCATATGTGTTTTATAAAATACCATATGTAATGTGACTTTGATGAGAGGCAAGCAATTCATTGCTTATTACTCTTTCCAGGAAGAAATGTTTTGGTTGTGAAGTGATTGCCTGTACATTAATCTCAACAACATATGATCGGCCACAGGCAATTTCACTAAGATAGGAAACTTCCATAAGGTCAGAGATAAATAGATTGCATGGAATAGAACATTAGATGCTTGTATCAAGATCTCCCAATAGGCTTAGAATTTAAGGGAACCAGTCAAGATTCATGTTTGTTTGTTTGTTTGTTTGTTTGTTTGTTTGTTTTGTGTGTGTGTGTGTGTGTGTGTGTGTATGTGTGTGTCAGACAGGTTTATCACACACACAGTTATGAAAGAGCTAAAACAGAGACAGAATTGGAGTCTTTTTTCCTTACCTAACACACACAAAAAAGAAATGGAGAATGTGAGACTTATTCGTTTGTACTTAGCTTTTTTGTTAGTGATGAATAAAGGAAAAGTAAGTCCCAGTAGTAATTGGTTAATGGACACATGAGAATGGAGCCAGGATCTTTTTTTTATTTTTATTTTTTCAGAGGTAAAAATTACCTATGAAATTTGACTGTAATTTTAATTCACTGAGGGGAACATATTTCTGACACAGGGTCTTTGATAGCCAGACATTCATTACAGGTATCAGAATCCCCACCAAAGCTGGAGTCCAATGCTGACACCAATACTATTCTGTGGGTATATCTTGTCCCACTTCTGTACTCTTGGTCTCCTATCAGAACTGGTGGCTGTCACTTAACACTGCAGACAGTTCTAGCTAGAGAAATGTTTCTGTCTTTACCTGATGTTTCAACTAAGGAATGTTTTTGGCCTATGGTATTCTGCCCATCTTAGTGACTTATAAAGGTGACTGAGACATAAGTTAGCAGCCCTAAGCAAGAGGTGCACTTACTGCCTGTATGGCTAGTTAGAATAATCCTCTAATTATTCCTCATTACATTACCCCATTCTCCATAAACATGGTACTAAAAATATGTTATGAATAGGGTCAATGTAAAACTGACACTACTTGGATCATTTATATTTTTTAAGTACTTGAGACTATGGTTCTTTCTGTCTGATGGCACTTACCCAATCTGACATAATTTATATTGTATCCATCATGGCTACAGCCATCCCAGAGTCTTTCAAAATCCTCAGGGACACTAACATTCTTATGAAAATGGACCATTACTTGCTGATTCAACTGTCTGCTTCCAAGCACTTGCTGTTTATATATAAGGCATGTCATCCATTTTCAGATATATGAGGCATGTAATTGGAAGCAGATTTTTTATTACCAGTCATTCCATTCATTTTTTTCTTAACTTAGATTTATATATAATGTGCCTCAAGGCTGACAGGATGGAGCTCAAATGACAAATGAATGACAGCATCCATTCAAAATAATTTGACTCCATTTGAGCTCTCTTGAAAAGATATAATGTAGACTTTTTAATATTTTTTTAAAATTTACATATATACATAAATATACATAAAGCTGATTATAAATACAGTTTATAAATATTCTAACCAGGTTTACTTCTATTTTCATTAACTTCAGTTAAATAAATAAATTATACCACTTTATAGGACAATACAGGTATCTTTGCAAACAAAATGATTCCTGGTCTAAGCATTTGACTGCCTTCAAAAAATATTCCCTATAAGTTTGACCAGAGAGAAGGGTAACTGGATTAAATGTTTAGTATTATGCCTTTCATCTATGCAGTGCACATAATCAATTATGTTTTTCTGGCTATCTGAATGTTTATACATGTACCTACTATATGTATACTTAAATCATAGTTAAATCAGATTGGACTGTTTAAGTCGTTGTGTGTACCTTTTGTGACTTTAGAAAGATTTAGTTTTTAATGCTGTTTGTGTGCATATGTGTAAGAGTGACAGCAAAGAGAGAGAGAGAGAGAGAGAGAGAGAGAGAGAGAGAGAGAGACTGGAAGAGAAATATTTTTTTAAATATATTTTATTGGTTTTTCACAGAGAGGAAGCGAGAGGGATATAGAGTTAGAAACATCGATGAGAGAGACACATCAACCAGCCGCCCTCTGCACACCCCCTAAAGGGGATGTGCCCACAACCAATGTACATGCCCTAGACCGGAATCGAACCCGGGACCTTTCAATCCGCAGACCGACGCTCTATACACTGAGCCAAACCAGTTCGGCATGGAAGAGAAATATTGATGAGAGGAATATAAATATATATTTAATGTGAATCAAATGAGGATAAAAATATCAATTGCCAATTTTTGCATTTTTCTATGTGCAAAAGTTATAACTTCCACATATGCTATCTTATTTTACCTCATTACAAACCTATATATTAGCTATTATTTTCCACATTTTACACATGTATGACAAAGCCAAGCCACTGAACTAGTAAGCATGGTAAAACTTAAATCCACATATGCCTATCTGCCTAATTCTGATGGATTCATAATTATATTTATGCTATATCATATTAACATTTTGTAGGGAATAAGTCATACTATACTTAATTAACATGGGGTAATATCTGAATACTTAATAAATATTATTTGTCAATAAAGACATAAATTTTATTTCAGATCTATCTAAACAGAAAAGCAAAAATTTTAGTGTGCCTATTTTTTCGGGTTTCTTTAGAGAGAAATAAAAGAAATAAAAATGTATATGCAAAATACAGGCTATTTGGGTCAGAAATAATTACTGACCCAAATAGAATTTTTTTTTCGTTTTTTTTTCCTTTTCTTTGGGGGGGGGGGGTCAATCATAAAGTAATGAATTTAACACAATTAGGAGGAACTAATTTTAAATGACACCTTACTTCTACCAAGAAAATCTGAACATAAACAAAACCAATAACAACAGTAAAGATCAGAGTGCCTAGCTTTTAAGAATATTTTAGGCCTGCAAATAATAACTAATAAGCTTACAAAAATTAAGGATGCCTTTTTATCCTGAAAAAGAATATAGTTTTCCAGAATCCCAAAGAAAGGTAAGAGATATCTGTTTCAATTGAGGGTTATAATAACTTATTTTCTTTATTGGGCAGGACTGAATTGTTAAGATATTTGTTTCTTTTATAAATGTAAAGACATTTAAGTGCACTTTGTATTCTAAAATGCATTTCTGTTATTTGTACAAGAATATTATCATTCAGTCTGGGTAATAAAAAGCAAACAAGACTGCAGCCTTGAGGGCAATAACTTTGAAGAATATTGCAAATTTAATTTAAAATAATGGTGCTATATTTCTTATTGACATTATTTTATAAGCTTTTACCGTGAGCGATCCTTCTTCTATGTCCTTTGCTGGTCATTGACCTTCCATTTTGTTTGTGTGTTTAAACCCTTGCCACTAAAGGAGATGGCTAAATTTGCCATGAGTTCAATGAGACATGACAAAAATTGGCAACAAAAGGCACTAGGGTACTTTGTAAAAAATGGAGAAGTGTGTCAACTCATCAGTGTCCCATGCTTTCCAAACGAATATGCCTTAAAAGCATAGACAGTAAGAACACATTGAGTTGTTCCATAAAAGACATAAGTATTTATTTTAACACTTTTACAGAGTTTGCTGAAATTGAAGAACCAAGAATATTTCTAATGTCTTTCAATCATTTTTTTTAAAAAAGTGCAATCACAGGTTGAAACTGCTGAAACATCAGAGTTGAGGTCAGGGTTACAGAGCCGCGTCTCTGCAGCTGGATCCAGAGAACTGGTGTGGCAAAGGGATAAGTAGCTGGAGATTAGGGAATAGGAGGTGGGAGGGCAGGATTGGATCCCAGGAAAAGACCTCACATAAGTGATGGAGTTGGGTCCTTAAAAAAAAAAAATAGGGAGAGGGAGAAATATGCTTTTGTTTAAAATTTAAAAAAAAAAGAGTAAGAACTGTAGATCTTTATAACCATACTAGAGGCCCGATGCATGAAATTTTGGCAAGCCGCAGAGGCCTCTTGCATTCATTCCTGACAATTGACAAACTCATTCCTCTACTTTGCCCTGTTGCAAAAACTTCTCTTAGGGTTTAGTCTCTCTGTGTCCTCATGGACTTCAATGCTATCTTAATACTGCTTCAACTCTCTTCCCTGAAACACATATTTCAGATTCCCTATTCAGTCTCAGGCCCTGTAGCCAAGACTTGGCTAATACCCATTTTCCATTGCCACTGCCATTTACTTTCTGCTTATTTGACTGGGAGGAAAGCACCTGCTAAATATATTGTGTGCCTGAGATTCTGCAGTATTTAAAGTCAATATCTACTGACGAAACTGGTTTAGCTCAATGACTAGAGCGTCTGCCTGAGGACTGAAAGGTCCCAGGTTCGATTCCGGTCAAGGGCATGTACATTGGTTGCGGGCACATCCCCGGTAGGGAGTGTGCAGGAGGCAGCTAGTCAATGTTTCTCTCTCATCTATGTTTCTAGCTCTCTATCCCTCTCCCTTCCTCTCTGTAAAAAATCAATAAATATATTTTTAAAAATAAAATAAATTCAATATCTACCAATATGAATAGTACATTTATCATATGAAATTGGTTCAGCATTATTTTGTATGCATATATAATATTTTAAAATATATTTTAAAACTATCATTGTACTATATTACTAATATATGTTTTTGACATTTTAAAAAATCTTTTGATTTTTTTTTGCAAAATGGGTGATATTGTCATACCAGCAATTCCAGTGAGACTGAATGGTAAGGGGTAACAACACGTCCCAGACTGATCCCTTGCGGAATGGCCTCCCAGAAGAGAAGTTCATCCCCTGCAAGATTCCCATCAACCATGATAGTGGACAGTTTGCAATCCAGAGGATCCAAATGTAAGGCTTGGAATTCACCTCTGATCATGCTAGGGAGGGACCTGTTCGTTTTCAAACATGAAGGCTGACGCTGGAAGTCCTGATAGCAAATTGCCTTGTAATGCAGCTGCAATCACAGACTTGTGCCAGATTCTCTGTTGAGGAGCTAGTGGCACCCTTTAACTAGCAATGCTGAGCTGGTAGGTTCTCCTATGTCATATTGTTATTATAGCCTGGATCTTCATCTCACCAGAGGTTAGACCAATACATTTCTACACATGATTTTTCTACTCCTACTATAATAGAAAAATCTAATAATAAAAATCATATTTGGTTTATAAGCAAAGTTTAGAAATGGTATGTTTTCTACTCAGTAGCTGAACACTGTTTGTTTTCAATTCCACTAACTGCATGGAATACATTTTTTTTATTTTTCTGGCTGAATCAAAATTATCTATTTTCATCTACTTCAATTTCTCCTCTTCTCAGTCTTTGGAATGACATTGTTGACATGCATAAAAATAACCATAAATAATACAATGCAGAAAATCTTCCCATATAATTTTGTTTATCTACCTGCTGTCATTGTAAATTATGATTATCATCATTTTTACCTGCCTAGAATTCTTTCTCCTCACCACTGAGATTTTACAGACTTTGGGTACAGCAAAATACAATACTCAAGGAGGTATCTTACTGTGTTTTGGGCGAATTTAACACATGTTTATATATATTTTTTTAAATATCAGATTTATTTAGGTATAAATTACATTTAACAAAATATATGATCTTTCTCAGTCATCTATGCACACATCCATCTTCAGACAACTACTGGTTGGTCTGCTTTCTCTCACTAAAGATTATTTCGTCTTTCCTAGAGTTTCATATGGAATCATACTATCTGTATTCATTGTATCTGGCATCTATTTCTCAACTTAATGAATCTGAGCTTCCTTCCTGTTGCTTGGTCAGTACATTTCTTTTTATTGGTGAGTAATGTTTCAATATAGACTGTTGAGTAGAACATCAATTTTCTCCTGCCCTCAGTGGCCCTGGTACTCAGGCCTAAAGACCCAGATTGGAATCTGTAACATTAACTCTCTGACTCTCAGAGCTTCCAATTAAGCCATGGGTTTATGTGGGTTTCCAGCTTGCATACAACACATCATGCATAAAGCCAATACATTTTCATATGTCTCTTGATATCCATCATCTATCTACATCTATCTATGTATCTATCTATCTATCTATCTATGTATCTATCTATCTATCTACTATCATCTATCATTTATCTATCTAATTTCTCCTATTAGTCCTGTTACTCTGGTGAAACCTGACTAACATACTCTTCCCTGAAATGTCCTAAATGTCATGTGTGTGTGTGTGTGTGTGTGTGTGTGTGTGTGTTCTTCGGTCTGTGAGATGTACAAAAGCTGAAGCTAACTGTTTAACTTCTAAATGATATGTTTCCACTATGTTTCTTCTCCTTTTTACCAGAGCAATTTAAGATTCACCAAATACCTTGAGGATGAACCTTATCAAAATGTCCAGTTCACTTCTCCAATGATCCTGCTTGCTTGGAATTTTCTAAGTCTTGATTTTGGGTGGTTCTAAATTTCAATTTTTGCCTCCATTTTAGCAAAGCCACTACAAGCTCCTGGCACAGTTTTAGCTGAGCTTCTAGGACCCGAAACATGTAATGGCTAATACACCAGAGTAGAAAAGTGGCAGTAAATGTAAGTTTCACTAAATGCTTCTCCATTTCCTACTGGATCTTGCCTCTTGCTTGTCGCATGTCTTAGCTGTTTTGGTTGCTTAGCAATGTAACAAAAAAAAAACAGTTATCTTTCATTCAATTTTTATACTTTTTGGTAAGCTGTAAAAAGTAATCTCTTCAAACTTCTTTGTTATGAAAAATTGATTTCTATATTTGAGTATACCCTGATATTTTCTAATGTACTTAAATTCAATTTTATATATATATATATATAAATATATATATATATATATATATATATATATATATATGAATACTAATATATAACTAATTTTATAGCATTGACAACATGCTTTCTTTCTTTAAGTTTCTTTAAAGGATGATATTAAGTTATATACTATGAACTCTAATTCCAAGTAGAGTAATACATATTAAAGAAAATATTAATAAGAAATAGTTTTTATATTTTCTCAATGATATAGTACTTTTAGTTTAAACTCCTAGTCTAAGGGCCAGCTTCCTATATATTCTAAATAGTAAAGTCTTATACTCATCTACTTTGTAACCCATATCTGAGTGAGACAGCCATGCTGCCATCTGTTATATTTTTTGTATGATGGCTATTGTCCTTGTAGGTTGCAAGTCTCAAATGGCTGGAATCTCTTTGCCTCTGAGCCATGTCCTAACAAAATAAAAATGGCTTGCATTTTCTCCTGTCACTGCACGAGCTGTATCATAAGGATTGCCTCAATTACAGCATCACTTACGTTATCTTAAGCAGAATTGATTTTGTTTTCAAGTTGTAAGAAAGAAAGATGGCTTAGTAAAAGCTTTTGCAAGTACTATGTGGCTATACCTGAATCTTCAGATTATTCTGATTTTACATAATGATATTGACATTGTTTAGTACTTATTTTAGATATCTAGGAAGAAAAACCTTTTGAGATACAATCGACCATCTGTGTGCTGTAGGAAAGAAGCATTCTAAGAGTTCATTATCACAAAATTAAAATAACAGGAAAATTCTTTCAATTTAGTATTAAGACAATAGTGTCAATTATCTCCTATTATCCTGGCCAAAACCAGAAAGTTTTGTAGTAGAATAAAATAAACCTTGTCACTCAGCTTTTATGCCCGGATAGATGATGTGGGAGGCATATTATCTGCGTGAACTTTTTTTTTTTCATTTCATCTTCTATTTCTTCACAAAATACAGCTAAGGTATTTTTAACTTGCTGAAAGCTCCTGAATGCCTTTAGAATTTGATAACATCTCTATGTACCTTTACGATCCTCCTATAAACTCTTGATTCTTCTGTTCAGCTATTTCTGGATTGGTCCTGAACAGAATGTAGGTATTTAATTTCAGTAAAAATGTCATTTATCAATTAAAAAATGAAGAGAAACAGAAATCAAATCATGGCGTCATGAAAAAAAAACACACAAAACTAGGGTCCAACAGAGTTAGTATTTTTTGGTCCTATTATCTATGATAATTCTAATGATAATTCTATTATCATAGAATTTCAGGATGCAATGTTTCCTTTTAAGCAACATTATTGGACGCACGTTTGACAGTCACCTTGGCGAGTTCCTAGCTATCAAGTCGCATTGGTTCCTTTAATGGCTTTCCTGTGAATGATGCAGCACATTATTCCTGTATCCCTGAAAATTTAGGAAAATTCTTCAATTATAAAGATACTTTGGTTCTAGACCAAGGTTTTAATCCAATTTCTCTAGGTTTGCTTTTTGGTCTTAACTTTTAAAATGTGATTCCTATTTCCCAGAGTAAATTCTAAAGAGATGGCATCATTTAAAAGTTCAGAGACAGAAACAGAACACACACACAAAAAGATCCTTGACATTGCTTTGGCAATTAGTTTTTGGATGTGATACCTCAAATTCAGGCAACAGAAGCAAAATAAACAGGTGGGACTACATCAAACTAAAAAAGCTTCTGCACAACAAATAAAATAATAAACAAAATGAAAAGCTATCTACGGAATGGGAGAAATATTTTCCAACTATGTATCTGATAAGTGGTTAATATCTAAAGTATATAAGCAACTCATATAATTCAATAGAGGGGGAAAAAGCAAAAAACAAACAAAACAAAACAAAACAAAAAACAACAACAAATAATCCAAGCAAAGAAATAGGCAAAGGACTTAAGTAGGTGTTTCTTCAAAGAAGACATTTCAGTAGTCATTAGATATATGAAAAAATATTCAACATCACTAATTATCAGAGAAATGCAACTCTAGACCTCCCTCACACCAATTATGATCATTATTATTTAGCAGATTGGAGGATAAGAAAAATACAAAACAAGTGAAACAAACAGAGATGGAGAAATTTTCTGGTAGGAACAATCAGAAGAGTAGATTCCCTGGAATCAAAACAAAACGGGAAAAAGAATTTTGTTTTTCAAGAAGAAAACAGTCAAATGCATGAAAATAAGTGAAGGATCTTGTACACCGAGGATGGTTTATCAACATAGAGATTATTATCAAATTTGCAAGTCAGTTCAGTGGCCATATCTGACTACAGTAGTTTCAAAAGTAAGTAGGAAAGAAAGTAATTGGAGACAATGTAAAAACAACTCTTTATGGAAGAAAAGCGAAAAGAGACAGTGGCTAGAAAGAGATATGGGTTTTAATAAATAGTCATAGAATAGGAGGCAGGCTGTGTGGGCTCAGGTTCCGGTAGGTGTCTAGATAAGCTGATAGGAGTTTGTGGAAATCTCTTTGATTGCATTTTCTCAGTGAATTGAATGCCAAGTCCTTGAGAGTGAGATCAGGGCTGAAAACCTGAAAGGAAAGTAAGTCTGGACACATTGTTAAACAAATCATACAGATTTGTGTTTATAGGTTTATGTGAAGGCTTATGCAGAGCTAATATTGTAGACCACTGTAAGAAATATATCTTCCTTTGAAGAAGAGAGACATATGAAATCTTCATGGGGAGAGAGAGCTAGTGGCATATAATGTTATTGAAAAGTAGTAATGGTTGATTTGAGGTAAGAGGTCCTGTATTTAAAGTGAGATAGTCCACATGTCTGTGTTGCTGTTTCTCCAATTATGTTAGTTAAATAAGTGTAGTCATGGACTAGACTGAGATTAAGTTTTTAACACAGCTTTAAATGGTTTGTGGGAGACAGAGAACCTAAGGCAAAAGAGTTCCAAGGGAACATGGAAGATATTTTGGAATTTAAATTGTTTGTGGAGGACAGTGAAACTATGAAAGAACAGTAAAAATATGTTAGGCTCTATGGTTTGTAAATGCCAGTGAGGTCCAAAGCTCATAATTAGTTATGTACATATGTGATACTATTTATCAATATAATTTCAACTTTTACATGACAAAAAAATGAGACAGAAATTAAACTGAAGACACTTCTGACCCAAAATTCTCTGGTTTTCCACAAGGTTAAGTCTAATTCTCTGCAATGATAATAAAGATGTCTCTTGAAAAATATCATACTTTTAAAAAAAAACACCACTTTGGCATTTTCCACAGTGATGAACCCAAGCATTATCTTAATAAACATCTATTTTAAGCAGAAATTTCTTGACTTGATAATGTTTTAGCTGTGTGCCTTGATACCCAATCCTAAACATCTTTGAATTTTTAACTCTGGTTTTAGGGCATGGTTAGAAAATAAAAGCATTAGACTTTTCAAAAATGTGACCCTTGCTTAGCTTTGTATGGGGATGTTATCAATTCTTCATGACAAGTGCACTTTCCTTACTAATCTCATGCTTCTCTTTAACTATCTGGTCATTTAAAAAATCAGATTTATCACTGGGAAAATACAACTCTAATTTATTGTTTTATATCAGTGTTTCCCAAACTTCTCTCATGATGAGAATCACCTGGTGGAGTTGTTAAAATACGGATTCCTGAATCCCAATTAAGACATGCTAAACTAGAATTTTTGGGAACATATAGGTAAAATATGGTAAGCTTAGAGCACTAGTTAAGTATACAATTTTATCTATATGTTCCCCAAAATTCTAGTTTAGCACTTCTTAGTTGGGATTCAGGAATCTGTATTTTAACAACTCCACCAGGTGATTCTCATCATGAGAGAAGTTTGGGAAACACTGTTATGAACATTGGTTAGGCTTAAATTTACCCAACCCCACAAACTCAAAACTAATTGAGCATAAGGACTTGGGAATAGGATTTTTTAAGCTAAAATAGGATTAGCTTCTTATGCTTCTACTTTTTGCCCAACGAAGAGATAAATTGGTCTAAAGGAGAAAGAGACATGTATCTGGTGAAACTAATTGGAAAGTGGGACAGCAGGAGAGGAAAAAAAATGTGATCATTTAAAGCATTTCCATATGGTGATTTTTGTAAAAAATCTCAGTTCAGGAGCCTCTCCATGTATCAAATGCCTGGCACAAATAGCATCTGTGATTAACCATGGGGAAACTTCATTCTCAGCATGTCTTCAACATAATAACTTGATATGAAATTCATCAATTCATTACAACCACCAAGATTAAATATGCTTTCCAAAGGTAGCTTTTGCAATATGCTATCATAAAAGCCATGTAGAATCTGATTGATGTTTCTAGCTTCTTGGGATATATTCCTAGGAGTGGGATTACTGGTCAAATGGGAGTTCCATTTTCAGTTTTTTGAGGAAGCTCCATACTGTTCTCCACAGTGGTTGTACTAGTCTACATTCCCACCAGCAGTGCACGAGGGTTCCTTTTTCTCCACAACCTCGCCAACACTTGTCGTTTGTTGATTTGTTGATGTTGGCCATTCTGACAGGTGTGAGATGGTACCACATTGTTGTTTTGATTTGCATTTCTCGGATAATTAGTGACTTTGAGCATGTTTTCATGTGCCTCTTGGCCTTCCTTTGTCTTCTTTTGAGAAGATTCTATTTAGATCCATTGCCCATTTTTTAATTGGGTCATTTATCTTCCTCTTATTAAGTTGTATAAGCTGTCTGTAGATGTTGGAGATTAAACCTTTATCAGTGATATCATTTGAAAATATGTTCTCCCATACATAGAAAGGATATATGCACCCCTATGTTCATAGCAGCACAATTTACAATAGCTAGGATTTGGAAACAGCCTAGGTGCCCATCAGCAGATGATTGGATCCAAAAACTATGGTACATTTACACAATGGAATATTATGCTGCCATGAAAAAGAAAAAATTCTCATCATTTGCAGCAACCTGGATGGAATTGGAGAACATCATGCTGAGTGAAACAAGCCAGTCAATGAAAGAGACTCACCACATGACCTCACTTATATATGGATGATAAAGAACATTATAAACTGAAGAACCAAAAGATAGATATAGAGACAGTAAAGCAACAAGTAGACTGTCAAATTACAGCAGGGAGGTTGGGGAGATCTGGGGGACATAAGAGACCAACCGAAGGACTTCTATACATGCATATCAGTACAACTAATGGACACAAAACTCTGGGGAGGGAGGGTATGTACGGGAGGGGGAGCATTGGTATATGTACAAAAATAATGTTAATAAAAAAATATATTAAAAAAAAACCATGTAGAATCTGAGGTTATATAGCCAAATTTCAAGGTGGCTTTTTGTCCATTAACTTTGTCCTGGGTAAGTCATTTTACTTCTGAGCCTCAATTTACAATCAATTTTAATGAGAGTAAGAGTAGGTCTACCTAACCTACAAGATTTTTTTTTTTTTTTTTTAGAATCAAATGAAGTATACATGAGAAAATTTTAGAAAAACTATATTCAATGAGCAATGACTCATATGTTAAGTGTGTGTCATACTTGTCTTTACAGGTAAATTACCACCATTTATTTTAGATATGGAGTTGAGACTCACAAGTTGTGCTTGTGATAAATCCTGAGAAAGGTTACAGAATAATGAGGCATGGTGTTAATGTTAAAGCCCCGGTCTTTTTAAAAATCATGGGCTTTTTCTCCTGAAGTAGAATTACTATTTCTATGAACCATATGAGGTATTTAAAACAATAACTTTTTTTCATGTTTTAATAGTTTATTAACTTTTAATAAAAGAAGAGGGAGAGAGAGAGAGGGACATGGATGTCAGAGCATAACATCCATAGGATGCCTTCTGTACACCCCCTCCTGAGGATAGAACCCTCAACCTCGGTATGTGCCCTGACAGGGAATTGAAGTACAACCTTTTGATGCACAGGACAATACCCAACCAACTGAGCCACACCAGCCAAGGCTAAAGCAATAACTCTTAATAAAAAATATAAAGGAGATGGATTATGTTAATGATGTGAGTATTCTAGGTTATTAAAGTACAATTTGAAGTTATAGATTAAGGCCTTCAATTTATCTGTTTATATAGTATAAAATCTAAGAATGCATGCTTTCCTTCTTTTAATGTTAAGAAGAAATAAAAATAGGGGACTTTAGTCTAACACTTTCTTGTTTCTCTTTCTTACTCTTTATGAAGATAATATCAAAAGCCCACATAGCCGAAACTGGTTTGGCTCAGTGGATAGAGCGTCGGCTTGTGGACCGAAGGGTCCCAGGTTCGATTCCTGTCAAGGGCATGTACCTTGGTTGCAGGCACATCCCCAGTAGGGGGTGGGCAAGAGGCAGCTGATCGATGACTCTCTCTCATTGATGTTTCTAACTCTCTGTCCCTCTCTCTTCATCTCTGTAAAAAATCAATAAAATATATATTTTTTAAAAAGCCCACATAAAAAACATGTAACTTAAAATAATATTTTTCTAATCATAACTTAAAATATATGAAAATATTTTAATAATTATGTTTTACTATTACCCAATATCCAAGATGTTTATATCCATTATGCTTGGTAGTTCAACTTCTTTTCTTCACTATGACATAAAATAAACTGAAATAGTTTGTCCTTCAATTTGCTCCACCAAAAATTATAAATTTTTTATATCTATACATACAAACAATTCCAGTTGTTGATTTTCAAAGGGAAGTTAAGCAGATAATTTAAGATTTATTTTTAAAGTTGTGCTTGTGTAATAATTTAAAATTATTTCTGAAAAATTGTAACAAGATAAATGCCTCCAAGTAGAAATATGGTATGATAGAATACTATAATAGCGAATCTACATGCACATACATACATACACACACTGATCAGACATATTAATAATAGCTTTTTCTCTGGGTATCAGAATCATGGAGATTGTTTAAAATTATCTGTGTGCATTGAAGTAAAATATGAATTTTTGCTCAAAAATTATAACTTTTATAATTAAAAAGAGACTACTCAGGAAAAAGCTCAGTGTTTCACTGTAAAACAGCACTTAGCTCCCCCTAGTATTTTTTTACTCTCAAAGATCGGAATAGAACATTCAGTACAAGGCCATTTCCTAAGAGCTAGCAGAAGAAAAGTATGTTTAGCAAAATTACTGCCATTCCAAGTAATCACACAAGCAAAAGGAAATAAATTTTGTTTCATTTCCCATTATGACAATTTTACATTAAGTTCTTTTCTTCTTTTTTCATATCTATTTTGTTTCTTTGTGGCTTAGAAGAGAATTACTGTGTGTGATAGTCTCATCTCTGTAGGAGCTCTAAGAATATGGAGAAAAAACTGGGGGAATTGGAACAAACACAAACAACACAATGCATTCTTTTAGTCCTTCTGTTGACTGTGATTGTCCAGCCCATCTATATGTGTTTTGTTCTTATTCTGAAATCCTTCACCTTCCCAGTGTTTATTTCCTCTGCCACCTGTGAGACAGATTGTCTGCAGGACCCTCGTTGTGAGGTGGAAAGGATTTGCTATCAGAGATAATAGCACCAGCAGGAAAGTTGTTTTCATCTGTGCCAATGTGTTTGGGAATCTGAGGTAAAGGAAACAATGGCTTTCTGTTGTTCTAGTGCTTTGCTTTATTTCTTTTCTTTCTCCTTGATTGAAACTGAAGTTCTATAAATGGCTACTTAGTAAAAGGGTTCAGCCTTTCTTTTCTATGGAGCCTGAAATGAGAGCCTTTAAAAGTATAACTTCTCGGCAAAACCAGTTTGGCTCAGTGGATAGAGCCTCAGCCTGCAGACTGAAAGTTCCCAGGTTCCATTCCGGTCAAGGGCACATCCCCAGTGGGAGGTGTGCAGGAGGCAGCTGATATAATAGATGTTTCTCTCTCATCGATGTTCTCTAACTCTTTCCTTTCCTCTCTGTAAAAAATCAATAAAATATATTTTTTAAAAAGTATTCTGTCTGTGGGTCATGTAACACCAACACATAGATACAGAACACACACACACACACACACACACACACACACACACATTCTGCCCACTTATATGTACTGTTAATAATATGTTGCACGGAAAGATGGTAGTTGAAAATATCAATCGATACAATGACAAATATAAGAAATCAATAAAGTGATGAGTATAAGGTTAATGTATAAAAAGAACAGAATAAAACAATACAATAGCATTCTATGTATTAATAAAGAATAAACAGATTAGCCAACACTATAGTGAAGATGTAAAAGGTAGAAAAGGAATTAGGTATAATATTTTTTTGTGTGTGTTTTTTTTTTTTACTTCATATAGGATTATTAGTTGCAGCATTCTATTGGGTCGGCAACTAAGTAATTGCGGATTTTTTAAAGAAAATCAAAGACAATTTTTTCATGGAACTAAATAACTTTATTCTGTAATGTATTGCCCATTTTGATCAATGACCTTTTGCCATCTTTCAGGCAGCATCATAATCCCATGTTCAAAAATCTTCTGGTTTTTATTAGCAAAAAACTGAATCAGGTACGATTTGACATCATCATCATTATTGAAATTTTTACCATTCAAGGAGTTTTGTAAAGATCGAAACAAAAAGTAATCAGATGGTGCAAGGTCAGGACTATATGGTGGATGTGGCAAAACATCCCAACCAAGCTCCATTAATTTTTGCCGAGTGACCAAAAATGTGTGTGGCCTTGCATTGTCATGATGGAATACAACACCTTTTCGATTTGTTAATTCAGGCCTCTTTTCTTCAACTGCATTGTTTAATTTCATTAGTTGTTCAATGTAGACATCAGAATTGATCGTTCGGTTGGGTGGTAAGAGTTCAAAGTAGACAATTCCTTTGTAATCCCACTAAACTGATAACAAAACCTTCTTTTGATGAATATCAGCTTTTGATGTTGTTTGAGTTGGTTCACCTGGCCTGCTCCACGATCTTTTCCGCTTGATATTGTTGTAAACAACCCATTTTTCATCGCCAGTTATCAGTCGTTTTAAAAATGGATCATTTTCATTACGTTTCTTTAGCAAATCGCAGCTGCTAATGCGTTGCGTTAACTGTGATTCTTTCAAACCTCCTGCACACCTCCCACTGGGGATGTGCCCTTGACCGGAATGGAACCTGGGAACTTTCAGTCTGCAGGCTGAGGCTCTATCCACTGAGCCAAACTGGTTTTGGCGAGAAGTTATACTTTTAAAGGCTCTCACGTATTGAGAGAGCCTTTAAAAGTATCGAGTTTTTGAACATAGCCAAGTTGTTTTAAGTGATTTTCAATGCATGTATGTGATACATGAAGCTTCTCTGCAATCTCACGTGTTGTACTGTGACAGTCCGAATTGATTATTGCTTTGATTAGGGCGTCATCAACTTCAACTGGACAACCAGAGCGTTTTTCATCTTTAAGTGAAAAATCACCAGAACGAAATTTGGCAAACCAATTTTGACACTGCCGTTCTTTTAAGGCTTCGTCACCATAAACAGCACATAACTTTTTATGAGCTTGCAATGCGTTTTTCCCTTTGCGGAAATAAAAAAGCAAAATATGACGAAAATGTTCCTTTTGATTTTCCATTTTTCAACGAACGCCAAACGAAAACTACAAAACAGATCTAAAAAATTTTTTTACTGATTAACAGCTGAATAGCCAACTATCAAATAACAAAATGTGTTTTACATTTGTACTACGTCTGCAAACCTAAAAATTCAACTGAAGCCATATATGTGTGAAACCCGCAATTACTTAGCTGCCGACCCAATATATAAAATAATAAGTTATAAATCATTAATAAACTTTAGCAATAACCTTAATGTTTATATAAATTTGTTATATAAACAATGACTATGGGGAGATAGTAATCCATGAGTTTTTCATTTTTCTACACGTTTCTGAGAAGAGACACTGACTTTCATTAATATTGATACTTTAAAGGTTTTTGTGGATGGACTGCCTTAGACGATAGCGATGGTGTATCCCTGCAGAACAAAGTTCAGGGATGTTCATTGTTTATTGGAAAGCTTTGAATTTCTCTAAGTTCAGTGTTCCTCTCCTGTAAATCAACCTACTGCGTAGGACTTCTTTAAATTTTCCTCTGAGTATCGGGGCTTAGGAAACAGGCACAAGAGAATGGGATCGAGATTCTGACTTCTGCTACTGCTGAAAATAATAATGTCCTTTGTCTCTGACCCTGTAGTTTTGGGTCTTTGTCAGGCATAATCTTGCAAGTAGTGTAAATCTCAGACCCATCATAACTTTTGACATTATTTATACAGAAGAAAACAAAATGAAAATTAGAGCCATATGTATTAATCTGAGCAAATCTATAAAATATACTGTAGAGTGGAATTTGCATTTGACACACAACATAAATCTTGTTTATATAAATCTTTTAAATGTGAAAAAAATCCACTATATAATTTTTATTTGAGTATATACATACATAATGAATGCATAAATTATTTACTCATACATATAAAGAAACTCCCAAGGCTAAAGAGACCAAGAACAGGATAAGAAAAGAGTACCTAAGAAGCTTCCAATAACTTTGTAATAGTTTTTTGTTTTTTTAATCAGTATGAAAAACTTTGATTTCTGGTCTAAAGAGCCATCGCTACCGTTCTCATGAGAAATTAAAAAAAAAAAAGCTGAATAAACAGAAAATTAACAACTCTTTTAGAATATTTCAGAAAATTGAGGTCACAGGAAAAAATGTTAATGCAGAATTTGGAAAGAAAAGTGAAGAGAGAGGATCACAATTTATATGAACAGAAGGCCAGGAGCAGAAACCTGATGCTGGAGCCAGTTCCAGAAGGAACTCTGATTGCAATTGATGAATTGCTGGACAGTTAATGATCTGGAAAGTTAAAACCAGGGGATGCCTGTCTCACGGAGGGAGTGTTAGGGAGGGAGTCTTAAATCTCAAAAGACCTGTTAGAAGGACCAAAACCTGAATCACTGACACCAAAGGCTGTAGATGACACAGAGAAACAAGAACTCACATTCATCTCTGATGGGACTGCAAAGTGATCTAACCACTCTAGAAGACAGTTGGACAGTTTCTTACAAACCTAAACATATTTTTATCATACAATCCAGCAATCAGACTCCTCAGTATTTACCCAAAGGAGCTGAAAATTTATGTGTACTCTCAAAAATCTGCTCATGAATATTTATAGCAGCTATATTTATAATTGCTAAATTCTGGAAGCAATCAAGATGTCCTTTGGCAGTATATGGATAAACTTCAGTATATCTAAACAATGGAAGATTATTCTGTGCTGAAAAGAAATGAGCTATCAAGCCATGAAAACATATGGAGGAGACAAGTGGATATTACCAAGTGAAAGATGTCGATATATAAAGGCTATATATTGTATCTTTCTATAAGACATTCCAGAAAAGGCAAAAAATATGGAGATAATACAAATATCTGCCAGACTGGGGTTGCTCAGTGGTTGAGCTTTGATCTATCAACTAAGAGGTCACCATTTCAATTCCTGGTCTGGACACATTCTTAAGTTGCAGTGGTGGGTGTGCAGGAGGCAGCCAATAAATGACTCTCACATAATCGATGTTTCTATCTATCTCTTATTCTCCCTTCCTCTTTGAAATCAATAAAATTGTATTTTAAAAAGATAAGTAGGCTGCCAAGATGTTGGGAGGGATAAAGAAAAGAAGCACAGAGGATTTTGAAGGCAATGAAGGTCCTCTGACTAATATTACACTAGTGGGCACATGTCACTCTATATGAGTATGTCCAAACTCACAGAATGTACAACACATCGAGTGAATCCAAATGTAAACTATGGAATTTGAGTGATAATGATGTGTTTATCAATTGCAACCAACGTTTCACTCTGATAGGGGATATTGATAATGAAGGAGGCTGTGCATGTGTGGAGTAGGGGGGGTATATGGAGACTCTGTACTTTCCAATCAACTCTGATGGGTTCCTAAAACTGCTCTACACAATCAACTCTATTAATAACAATCTGAAGCCTCAGGAGCTGAGATGGCTCTTCACAGTCTTAAAGCACAGGAGCCCAGTCTTTGAACAGCCAGAGTGACAAGTACTGGACACCGGAAGCCTTTGAAAAATTGACTAATTTGGTGCCACATAGTACCTTTCAACTAATGGCAATGTTAACGGAGGGGCTGGGCTGACTTGGGATTGTAGCATTTTTGGCTGGAGTGTAAGTACTCAGGTATGCCTGAGCACCGTAGATGGCCTTGTAATGTTTCCTTTACTTTGAGAGGTGCCTTGGAATAATAGAAAAAGATCTTTAGCTTATATTCAACATGAAAAACAAGGCTTGATACATACATAATATTGTTTTCGTTCAAGAAGTGTTTGTTGTGCCTAACAGAACTATTAAACATAATTTATGTTGGAAATAATATTCACCATGAGTATTATAACTATTTTTATTTTAGTAGAACTTAACTGGGAAATAATAGCTTTAAAGATAAACATTAAAAAGTTCTGTATATTGTGATGATACTTTTTTATTGAATTTTAATGAAAAGATGTGATATAACATAAGATTTTTTCTTGTGGCTTTATTAATCATGTTTATATTCAAGCATTTTAAAGAAAGTTATTTTACTTAAAAAGTTACTTTTTTTTCTAACCAATTTTTTCCTTATCTTTTCCATTGGTTGCCAAAAAGGATATGTTGGTCGTATAGACTTTTATTTATTTATTTATTTTTAATGTGGAAGAGGCATTATTTGCAGCTCAGTTTATAAATCTCTAGTTTCAGGAATCAAACCTCGCTGTGGCAACAAATCCTTTTCTTTTATTGTACTCGATACCTGGCTGGATTTGTCTCCATCTGGCCCAGTGATACAAAGTCCTGCTGATTTTGATGCAGCTTAAAGAGAGAGTCCTTGTGTGATTAATCTCAGTGTGTTCAATTGTGTACTTGTATGTCTGCAGTCAGGGATAGTTACAGATAAGCTTTGAAAGTTTGCAAAGGCTTATTTAATGCTTTTATGTAATACTAATCAGTTTAGTTAGTCTTTTTTGATGTTGCCTTAGATTTGAAATTATTCTGCTTAATTTGCTTCTAACTGGCAAATCAATGCTAGAGACACAGGAGAAATACATTTCTAGAGTCATTAAATGAAGACTCAGACATTCTTATCTTGAAACTACCTCTCCTTGGGGATGAAAAAAAATATTTTTAAAACATTCTGGTTGAAGTTATTGACTCTTTTAGAAATGGATTTTTATTAGTCCTGAAACAGGAAGTTAAGAGAGATTTTCAAACGTGTCTATGAAGGCTAGCAGGATTCACTTTTTCATTTGCCTAAATAGAGTGGTAGGTATAGCAGGAGAGGTTTAGCTCAGGTCCTACTTAGAGATTCATTATTGTAACTTTATAATACTGCATGTAAATATCTTCAAGCTATAGAAAAATAGATGTTAAAATAAAAACTCATGATGCCCCCTCAGCCATCTTTAAGATTATTCACTTTTAAAAATTTGGTCTGTATCAGTAGCTACCATTTTATAATGTAAAAATATGATTGTGTATATGTTTGTCCATGCATTTTATGATTTAGAATGGAATACATAATTTTCCTTCAACTTGAAATTTCCATCTTATATGATATTGTGAGCTTTTGTCTGCATTCTTTAAAATTGCTGCATCATATTTTATTTATTATTTTTTCCAAAGTTTATAATGTAGATTTATTTTTATTCAGAAACATTTCCATATTCACTATCTGTAATTAGAAGTTTAAGAACTCAAAAGGGACAAAAAAAATTACATGGTCTTAGAAGCTATGTCAAATATGCAACATCATAAGGGTGACATTCAAACTATAAAGTTAAAATTGTTGTATAATACTTTATATGGTGGTTTGGACCTACTTTATTGGTTGTTTTATTTATGTATTCAATATTATGCATTATTTATGCTCAACCAAGAATACATAATAGTAAATAAGATAGGATAGTCTTTTTGCCTTCACAGAGCTTCTATAAAGGAAAGATTTATAACAAATGATTAATAATTTTTTTTATTAATGGCTTTAAGTGGTCCCAAAGACACCTTAAAATCATACTATATTTTCCTAGTCAATTTAATTCTCACACTCTAAGCAATGACAATTTCACACCCTTCTCTACTGAAACTTACCAGACCTCCTCCACCATCTTCACTGTTGCAATTGCTCAGGTTTACAGAGAAAGTTGAAGCAATCATGAGAGATGGAAATTCTAAGATACAACTGAAAGGAAATTCTAGAAATCAAAAACATTTAACAGGAGTGAAGAATATCTTCAATGTGCTCATCAGCTAAGTAAAGAATCAGTAAATTTAATGATAGGTCAAAAGAAACTTCCCAAATGAAATGAAATGAAATGAGAAATAAGGGGGTAAGCAAACAAAAATGGAACAAAGTAGAAACAAACAAAAAACATAAATAGAATCTAAAAAAAGAGAAAGAGAGAGAGAGAGAGAGAGAGAGAGAGAGAGAGAGAAAGAGAGAGCTGCATAGAAATCCAAGATAAAGTAAGAATAGTACTGTTTTGAAAATATAAATAGTATTAGATGGAATTAAGAACAATTTTAAGATGACAAAAGAAAATCAATAATATTGATAAATAGAAATTATCCAATTGGAAAGGCAAAAGGAAAAGAAGAGTCTAAAATTGAACAAAGCCTTAGTTTAGTGGCTATGGGACAACAGTAATTAAAATTCTAGAAAGACAACCAAAGGAACAGAAAAAAAATATTTGAAACAGTGATATTCAAAAATGTTCCAAACTTGGTGAACTGAACCCTGCCAACACACGTGAGTGAGTGTGAAGTGGATCTTCCATCAGTGGATCTTTCTGACAAGACCTAACCACGGTCCACATCTACACTGTGTTTCATGAGAGACCTTGAGGCAGAAGCATCAGCTATTCTATATGTGGGCCTCTAACACCTTAAGATAAGAAATGTTTGTCGTTTTACACGGAGCTTTATTACATACAATATATACCCATATTCCAATATGATGCAGTTGTGGAGATTTCAGTGCTCTGTGTACTGATCTCATTAGATGATCTGTTTTGACTCTATATCATATCTACATCTTCTTCCCTGGGCTCCTCTCACCAAGGAGGCAGCCCTCTCACAGTGCCTAAGCTTACGTACTGAGCATGATTCCAGCCTCCTATTTCTTATGGAATCCTCTCTCTGCCTCATAGGAATAAAATTCAGCACTATTTTTGCAGTCTACCACAGTGGCCTTCTACTGTCTCTACTAAACCAGGCTGCTTTTAAGAAAGAAAGGGGGCATTATTAGTAATTGTGTTTTAAAAAATAAAAGTGTAAAGTAACTCTACCAAGTAAGCAAGAGTCTATGGTTTATCATGACTGGCACATGGCTTCTGCATCTTTCCATCTATTTTTAGTTTTTTGGTGTCTTTTTTAAAAAATGACTTTCCTCTACCCCTATCCTCAGGAATTAAAGAGATCATATCAAACTTGACTCAACTTGATTTGCCATTAGATTGCTTCTCAAATTATTTTCAAATTTTATTTGCTCTCTATGATTGCACACAACTCAAACTGGGTTTCACATGTTGCCTTGTGCCTCTCTCAGGCCTGGATTTGGCAACTCTGGGCTTAAGGTAAAAAGAATTAAAAAGTCAAATGCAATTCACATCTTTAAATCATGAATTCTACCATTAAAATATACTGTAACAGAATTTCCCTGTAGTGTTATCTTCTTTTTAAATATATATATTGATTCCAGAGAGAAAATCATTGATCAGCTGCCTTCTGTAAGCCCCTATTGGGGATTGAATCTGCAACCTGGGCATGTGCCCTGACTGAGAATCAAACCATGAACTAATTCATTGGTCGAAGCTCAATCATTGAGCAACCATAGCCAGGCTGTAGTGAATCTTCTTATCTCTACTTCAAAACTTATTAAAGTTGGGCTGCTTTTCTCACAGTATTTTAAAAAATAATTACCATCAGTTTAGAATTTAAAAAAAAAATACTGAGTATATGTCTGGGAAGAATTCTCATTTAAATTTTATCTGTATATTGCTTTCTGTCTTGATCATTTATGTGGTTATGTGATTTTTATCCCATTTTAATGCAACTGCTTATACATTATTATGGGATTATTTTCATATTTCCCTATATATAACTATATATCCATATTTATATCTATATCTTCTGTGTCCTATATTTCTTTCTACCTATCCATCATCTATCTGTCAGCTTTACTATAAGAATTTCAATAGCAACAACCATTTATTATTATTTTTAATTCCTCTGAAATCTTTGCATGTAAGTGATTTTAAGGACCATTAAAAGGAAACAGATTGAGTTGTTTATAATCATTTTAAATCCATGAATAGTTCTTATATTATCATCACGAAGACATTTTAATCCTGCTTTAGAAAATAACATTAAGGATCATCTGAAAAAATATTAAATAATTGAGGGTATATAAAATATTTTAGGTAATGATTGAATTCTTTTTTTAACTTCAAACCTGCTGATGCTGACATAAGCATTAATGCTGAAATTTTTACACAAGGTTGGCAACTTTGACATTAGTTCAATGAAGTAAAGGTTATTTCCTTTTACTTTAATCAAACCAATCCTTCCTATAGATAAGACACAAGTCATGGGTCTTGTTTGTCTATTGATACATTTCTCCCATAAAAATTAACAGAGGGTCAGAAAATAGCTCTTAATTCTCACCAATTGTGAATGTCTAGCAAAGTACTCATTTTAGACAAAACAGAAATATGATAATAAAAGTGAAATTATATTTTTTTAAAAAGGAAAAAAAGAGACTCTGGTGCAAAATTGTTGAGTTATTTTGATATTCTCAGTGACAGAGTATTAAATGTTTAATGGCATTATAATGATGATAAACCTAGACTTAGATTGCTCCAGCAGTGAGCCTAAGGAGAATGTTTGATGCATTTTTAAAATGTCTTGTAAGTGAGATCCGATACATAGAGATGGTTAGACACACATAGAGATCTCAACTAATATTTGCTTAGTTTTGACAACTATTTGCTAGTACAACTCTATGACAGGACACAGAAGAATAGATTAAAACATTTTACACAGACAATGGAAGAGATAAATTAGCTACTTGCTTCAGGATTTTTAACTGAGCAATTGATGACTATATCCAGGCACACTAATATTTTAAGTTATTGTTTTTCTATATCATATGGTTTTAATAAATTGAGCATATGGGAAAGTAGAAATAGATCTTTCCCTATCCCATATTTTCTGATTGCGTAAAAAGGATAGCCAGAACTTCTACATCTAAGCCAAGTGAAGACTGTATCCCCAGAAAGACATGTTGTATCATGTAATTTAACTTGTTTCTTATTCACATGGGGCTTTACCATTTTCTATAAACCTACATTTAACTCTATTCATGTGCTATGAGTTTCATGTCTCTAATAATCTAGTAGTAATAATATTAACCAAATGTCTAGTTAAAAAGCATTCCATCTAGAAAACTATTGTAAGTGACCATAGAGTTTTAATAGAAAAAAAAATCCTTCAGTACAAAGCACAAACTCTTACCTATTTAATAAACTGCATTGTGTCTCTCCTTGATAATGAACTCTTTAGTGTTGCAAGTTCTTATCAAAACTCTAATAAAACTCCAGAAGAAAAACATTTAAATTAGGAGAAGTCTTCACTAGAAAGGGAGTCTATTTTCCCTGCTATTGATAGAGCTGTAGATAAGAATTGGGGGGGGGGGAAAGTCTTCATTTCAAGCTGAGTGGCCACAGCTATCATAATTGCATTTTCCGTTCTCTTTCATGTGTGTATACATTTATTCATTTAACAATTATTTTATTTCCTTTTTAAAATACATTTTATACAGAGACTAAAAGTTAATGTACTTATTGAGGTCCTAGAAGCTGGAATTAGATAGCCAATTAAAATGATCATATCACACAACCTTAGCAAAGTTCTTCATTTGCCAGGATTTACTAGCTCTTCATTGACTGTACATGATTTTAATAATGCAAGACCCAAAGTAAAACAGAAGTTGGGAACTCACTGCTCACTTTGATTTGAATAATTTATTATCAAAACATCATTCTGAATATTTAACAAGGAAGGCAAAATCACTGAAACACTCTAACCTTTCGGGCTAGAGTGGAAACTTCAGGGGGTCCCAGAATCTTTCTGGAAACAGTATATATTATTTTATTTTTAAATTAAGTGTGTTTGGACTGGAAAGCTGCATGTAAGGGAATGCAACTCAAATCTGAGAGAGGTTTACCCACCTCCAAGGAGAAACAGTGAACTCAAGGGGATTAGCTGATGCCCCTCACCTGTGCTTCTTCCATAGGCTGTTAGCCATCACATTTGAGAGCCATTCTCCCCTCTCACCAAAAGCTGTTAAAAAACAATGAAAGAAAACAATATAGGCCCTAACTGGTTTTGCTCAGTGGATAGAGTGTCAGCCTCTGGACTCAAGGGTCCCAGGTTCGATTCCTGTCAAGGGCATGTACCTTGGTTGCAGGCACATCCCCAGTAGGGGGTGTGCAGGAGGCAGCTGATTGATGTTTTTAACTCTCTATCCCTCTCCCTTTCTGTAAAAATCAATAAAATATGTTAAAAAAAAAAAAGAAAACAATATAGGTGACACAAACTTTTAGTTGACACTTCATGAGCAGGTCTCCTTTTAGAGAACTGCCAACTAGGGCAGGCAGAAGCAGGAAGCTTTCATAGAATAAGAAAGATTAAAGAGGAGCCGAAAAGAGAGGCCCTGATTGGCTGGGGCCATGCAACAACCTCATTTAAGGCTGAGCAGGCACCAGAAGTCAGTTCAGAATCCACTTGACTGGGCTTTTGGGATCACGCTGGCTGGGAGGACAGGTGTTTAGCGTCAAGGGGAAATTTCTGGGGGACGCGGGGTTTTGTAAGGCTTCTCTGCTGGCCGGGCACCGCCAACAGGACCCACCCGCCCCAACTTGGCGCAGAAGCTATTTCATCAAGAGGTAAGGTTCTGTTTTTGGTTTTTGTCTTCACCCCCTTTGGCTTCTCTCGGAATGGCTGGTTTATTTGGGGTTCGCAGTCAGTGTTGTTTCCAGCCTTTTTCCTGTTGCATTCTCCTGCTCCTCAGTTGCGCCCTGAGGCTCAGGCCCGCAGGTCAGGGGTGGGCGCCCTGGTTTCCCGGGCGGGGCCCCCTGATGAAGAACAGAATGATCTGCTGTGTTTCCCAGTGACCCCCCAGAACCCCGTACACACACACACACACACACACACACCACACACCCCCCTCCAGCGTGGAGGGATCATATTTATTGTGAGCCCCTGGTTGAGCCCCTCCGGGTGTATGGCACAAGGTTGGCGGAGCCTCCCAGGGCGGGCCCCTCTGGCGGGTGTACCTCTCAGACTGTCTGTACTGCGCCTCCAGCAAGTGGTCACATACCGCGCTGGCCTCCTTCCTGCTCTCACTGTGGTTCTGGTTGTTTCCACTCCAGAGAGATCCCTTCTCCCATGTGGAAGCAGAGCCGGGTGGAGCTGGGTAGTCCCCTTCCCCCAGGCCTGGAGGGCGCTGGTAGCCCCAGAAGCTGGTCTCTGGTTAATAGTGTATGTTGAGGGCAGGTCTGGTTAGGAAGGACAAACTGCCCTAGGCATCTTGGTAGTTTTCTCCTCTGCTGAAAGCACCAGCAGGGTGTGTGTGTGTGTGTGTGTGTGTGTGTGTGTGTGTGGTTTGTTTTTGTTTTTGTTTTTGTTTTTTGTTGTTGTTTGTTTTTTTCTTCCCTCTAACCTCACTGTCAGAATGCAGAGTTTTTAGAGTAAAACTCAAAAAACGTGTGTGGCTCTCCCTGCAATGGGAATCCCTGGAGACTTTAACTATCAAACTTGAAACTTGGCTGCACTGAGCACCCAGTAATTCATGAATTGCCATTAGGCCTTGTTTAATGGGTACTGGTTCTTCTATAAGTTTCTGCTCAGGTAAGTTGTGATTCTGTCTCTGCCTGTCTGTCCAGTTTTGGGGAGAGTACTTTTTTTTTTTTTCTGTGAAGGAAAAGAGAATGTTGGAAGGTGAAGGGGTTGAGAAGTACAAATATGTAGTTATAGAATAGTCACAGAATGTAAAGTACACATAGAAAATATAGTCAATAATCCATGCTAATAAAAGCCTAGGTCAGTAGTCAGCAAATTCATTAGTCAACAGAGCCAAATAGCAACAGTACAACAATTGAAATTTATTTTGAGAGCCAAATTTTTTAAACGTAAACTTCTTCTAACGTCACTTCAGAATAGACTGGCCCAGGCCACACTCAAGGGGTCAAAGAGCTGCATGTGGCTCTTGAGCCACAGTGTGCCAACCATGGAGTTAGGTGGTCCTTATGCCCTCGGGTGTGATCTTGTCACAAGATGGCCACCAAAAGATGACCTTGAGCACAGTGGAGGTGGGACCTGACAGCTACTCCGCACAGTGAGGTCTGGAGGTCCCTCTACTCCTCAGGGCAGGGAGGAAGCTGGTCCCTAATCTCCGCCACCTTGAGTGGAGGAGGCAGGTGAGGGCAGTTGGGGATGATCGCCCCAGCAGGGAATTGGTTAGGGGGCAATCAGGCAGGGGAGTGGTTAGGAACCAGTGATCCCGGATTGTGAGAGGGTTGTTGACTGCTGGTTTAGGCCTGATCCCACAGGACAGTCGGACATCCCCCAAGGGGTCCCAAATTGGAAAGGGTGCAGGCCAGACTGAGGGACAACCCTGCCCCCTCCCCCCCATGCACAAATTTTATGCACCAAGGCACTAGCAGTGTAGTAACTATGTATGGTACCAGGTGGGTACTGGTCATATTGGGGGGAGGGTGCTGTGTAAAGTATAGGATTGTCTAACAATTATGCTGTACACCTGAAACTAACAACCACTCGCTATGACATGCACTGACCACCAGGGAGCAGACGCTCAACTCCGGAGCTACCCCCAGCCCAAAGGCTGATCACAGATGGGGCCTGCTGGCCAACCTCCCAGTCCCTCCCCCGGGCCAGCAGGCCCTGGGCTGGGATGGGGTGGCAGGAGACACAAGTGGCCAAGGAAGGGGGAGTCTGGGAGGTGGAGAACCTGATCAGCCCTGATTATTGGCCAGGCCTAGGGACTCCATCTATGTATGACCCCTCCCACCCACCAGCCTTGCCCCTGATTGCCGCCCCCTCTCCCCCACACTCAATTGGAGGTGGAACCTCCCAGCCAATGCTCCAAGTCCACTCCCCTTCACCAGCCCGGCCCCAATCAGGGAAAGCCAGCTGGACTCAACCCATACATGAATTCGTGCACTGGACCTCTAGTACAAAATAATATTGAATATAAACTGTAATTGAAGTATAACATTTACATTTTTTTAAAACAAGAGGATACCATTTAGCCCGTGAACAACAGGGAAATGCTCTGCAATATATGTGTGCTTTCCTCCAGCCCAGCTTCATCAGGAAGACTATCCGGAAAGACATTTGGTCTAATGAGCATATTACCCTTTTATTTTATAGATGGCAGGCAGTTTAACTTATTCTTGCTGAGGAAATGATAAAAATAGATCTCTAGTTGTGTATCCTGATTTAAAGTAATATTTTTTCAGAACTTCTTTTCATCAAATAGATTTTGCGTAGATATACCAAGTTGGTAAATTATCATATAATTACTAAACATGGCTCTATTCTCCAAAAGTTTGTGCTAAAGATAACTTTTAAATTTTCATTAAAAGAGAAAAATAAGAATGAAAAGACACTATAAAAATCTAACAATATTAGTATATTTATTATTTAGTGTAATACACCACTTATCACCCTTCTTAGATATGTCAGACTTTTAGTTGTAGCTCACCTGGAAAGATTTAAACTTTCCCCCTTAAAACTTAACATTTTAAATTAATTTAAAGGCATAAATATTAAATTGAAAATAAGTCATGTTATTTTCTACATCAATTTTAATCACACAGAGATAAATTCACTTTTAATTCACCTAATTTATAAATTCATATGCATATGTGAATGCACATATATTTACTAAATATGTCATTAGTGAAAATACTAATTTATAAAATTTGTTTATAATTAATATATAAACAAAATATATTATTAATTATAAACATTTTAAATGTATATCTATTTTATATATCCATATCTATTTAAAGTTATTTAACTACATAAACAATTAGGCCAGAAAGTTATAGATTATTTTGATGGCATTTATATACACATATTGTATATTAAAATATACTTATTAACTATACACATTGCATTTAATAAATAAATTATATTTAATAATAGTGATATATAAAAATTATATTTAATGTATACTTAAAAATAAATTTAACTATAAACTAGACATGTAGTTGGCAAACTGTGGCTCACAAGCCACATGTGGCTCTTTGGCCCCCTGAGTGTGGGTCTTCCACAAAATACCATGGCCTAGGTGAGTCTATTTTGGAGAAGTGGCATTAGAAGTTTAAATTAAAAAAATTTGGCTCTCAAAAGAAATTTCAATTGTTGTACTGTTGCTATTTGGCTCTGTTAACTAATGAGTTTGTTGACCACTGGGCTAGACAATTTTAGATTATTGTAAGAAAATACATGTGCACACATATATACATATATATGTAGAGTGGAGGCCAGTGCATGAAAATGCATACACTGGAGGGGGGATCTCTCAGCCAGGCTTGCCCCCTCTCACAGTCCAGAAGCCCTCAGGGGCCGGAGGCAATCTGGCGATCAGAGGAAGGTGATGCTCCATCTACTACTGCTGCTGCTGCCACTGCCTGTAGTGCAAGTCTGGGCTGGCCCTGGTTACCTTTGACTTGGGCGGCCTTGGGCGGCTGAGCAGCCAACACCTGAGGCTTGCCTGCACCTCAGGCAGGCCCTGGGCAACTGGAGGGGCTGAGGGAACTGGGTGCTGCCATCTTGTGGCTGTGGGTGCCCTCATCTCTGAGGGTGTAGCAGACAATTAGCATATTCCCTCCTTATTGGCAATGGGTGCCACCATCTTTGCGATGGCACGAGGGTCAGTTAGCATATGCACTCTTTATTAGATAGGATTGTGTGGATGTGCTATAATTTGTTTATATTTATTCCCTGTGAAAGAATATCTTGGTTGTTCCCAAATTTCAAACTGCTCAATTCTCTCTTTTTCAAAGTGGCTGTAACTCTTTGCATTTCTACCAGCAATGAATGAGAATTCCTGTTGCTCTGAATCTTCACCAACATTTAGTATTTTCAGTGCTTTTATATTTTAAATTATTATTATATGTTTTAGTAGGTGCTTAGTGATATCTCTCTAGTTTTAATTTGTGTATCCATAATCACTAAAAATGTTGAGCATCTTTTATAGCTTATTTGCCATCTGTATATCTTATTTTCAGTTTCTATATATTTGCCTTTTAAAAATTGTACCAAGACACTTTCTTGTCATTATGTGAAGACTGAGAAAGAAGAAAAATATTTTAGAGTCTTGTTCTAAGAAATACTCATGCCTTGGAGATAAAACATAAATTAACTGAAAAACCGAATTATCAAGGCTAAAATAACAACCTGTTGGTCAAATCTTGGTTCAAAACTTTGTCTCACTGTGTCCATCAGTCTAAACCTATTTTGTCTTACACACTTCCCAACTCTAAATTGTTTCCATTTTTGTGAGACTTGTCTTAAAATTCATCACCCAGATGGAACCTAAGAGCCATACCATCTTCTACTTTCCCTTTTTGAGGCTCTGTTAAAATTCTGCCTATGTATTCTTCTTTCTTTTCTTCAATAAATCCAACAAAGTAAGCTTTGCTTGCTGAACAGGTTTTTTTGATGGTGTTTTGCTAAGCTGAAAGTTGAGAAAAGCTATAAAGACACAAATCAATAGTTTATCTGTAAGATAGCAGGGCATGCCTAGAAATGGAATTGGGAAACAATTCCTTTAACAGTGGCCCAATAACAATAAAATGCTAAGAAACAAGGTCCACCAGAAAGGCACAGAAACTATATAAAAAAAACAATCAAATCATATTGAAAGTCATAATAGAAAATGCCAACAAAATTGAAAAGTGTGCTACATACTTGGGTGAGAAGATTTTCTAGAAAAAATATATACAGATTTCTTCCAAATTATCATAGAAGTTATACAAAACAAAAGTACTGAAACAGTTGTGTTTTCTAAAATTCAAGCTGGAAGTTAGAGTGGAAAATATAAAAAAGTAATACACTGTGGCACATTTATCCTAGTAGACATTGGCATAAAATACAAAGCCACCATAATTAAATCTAGATCGTGCTGGATATGGGAAAAAGTAATTTCACAAGTTATTGGTGAATATGTATATTGTTATAATATACTATTTGGGAAGCAAAATGTGCATTGTTATAGTTTCCTGTTCAGAAAGCAATTTGGTAATAACTATTAAAATTAAAAATACATTTATGCTTTGACTCAGCAATTCTACTCCTGGGAATCTTTCTTGCAGAAATAAAAGCATAATGATCATAAGTTCACATTAACTGCAGAAATTTTCATACTATGCGACCATTAAAAATAATAGTCCAGTTGAGCACTTCTCAAAGAAGTGTGATCCATGAAACCCTTTGAATATATATCATATAATTCAATAACAAAAAAAACCCCTGTTTATATGTGTATTAATACATGCATATGCATGATGAAGTAAGTATATGTATAGTTTAAAGAAAGATGGATAAATGATATGTTGGCTTTTTATATGGGTATGAAAGGAAAGTTATGTAGAGAGATGAAGAATAAAGAAAAAGTTAAAGTCATTTCTTTAAAGCACAAAATTTAAAATACATGTGTTTATATAAACTTTAGTGGTTCAATATTTACATAAATTTAAAATTTTTTAAACTGAAAAAAATATCAGATCATATATATTGTTAAAAATCATTTTGTAGCTACTTCTGCCCCCACCTCCAAACTCATAGGTAAAGAAGGCTATTTGTTGCTGGGCCAGTGTGTCTCAGTTGGTTAGCTGTCCTGTGCATCAAAGGTTGCCTGTTCCATTCCCAGACAGGGCACATGCCTGGGTTTCGGACTAGGTCCCCAGTAGGGGGCATGTGGGAGGCAGCTGGAGGCAGCTGATTGATGTTGCACTCTCACATAGATGTTTCTCTCTCTCCCTCACCCTTCCTCTCTCTCTAAAAGTCAATAACAAAATTTTAAAGCCTACTTGGGAACTTTGAATACATTTGTTCATTTGTTTTTGTTTTTGTTTTTGTTTTGCTTTTGCTCTTTTGTTTTATGAGAAGAAACACTTCAGAGATTTTGATCATGGTTTTACTGGGCTAAAAAAGGTTTCTGTCTCATGGTTTTTACATTTTACTGGGCTTTAGCCAAAAGCAAATGTGAGCTAAATGAATACAACTACTTTTCTGAGTCCCAAACTGATAGAGTTTTCTCTGGGGAAAAGGGAGGGGAATAAAGTGAGTAATAGAATGGGTAGGGTTAATAATATCACTTATAGATTTCTATTAAAAAAAATAATACCAACCACATTATGGAGAAAGGATTGATGAAAGTCCATAATGTATATGGTGAGAGTGAGGTTATTTTAGTAATTTAAAAAATAATTACGTTGGTTTAGATTACTTTGGGGTAGTGGAATATAAGAAGTAGGGAGGAACTATGTTAAAGCTGAATCTTAGTGTTTTAGCATACAAAACTGGATGACGGCTATTACCAGTAACCGAGATCAGGAGTTATATAGAAAAGAAACATAAGGAGAGGACCATGAATTTGCTTTTTCACATACATATTAAGTAAGGGAATAGGAGTTAGCAGAGCAAATGTGGGGCTCACAGTAGATATTTATTTTGACTTTTTTTTTGTCTCTGAGTGATGCATGGCAACTAGGGGTATATGTTATATGATTGTGCCAGTTGCACCCACCAAAATTAACACAGATTGCTGACTGAAGAGGTGAGGGCTTAAGTTCAGCCTGCTTTCTGTTCAGACCTGTGTGCCCTGCGGCAGAGCATCATCACCCTCAAAAGAAGGGGTGTCCAGAGAAATGTGCAGAAGGACCTTGAGGCTGTTGTAGAGGGTTATCCATCAAATTCCAAAACATATCACTATAATTTGATTAATGAGGCCTTCCAGCAGCTTTGATAAATACTTTATTTATGGAAAATGAAAACAAGACAAGGGCAGAGACTGCACCTGAGACTCTCACTGAGCTGACATTTCTCGTTATGCACCAAACACTTCACTGTTGAAAGCTCTGCGGTGACCCTGATTGCACATCACGTTATTCCTTGGACTTTCACTATGTAGTTTTCTAAAAAACAATAAGCAGTATGTATGCAAATGTTCAGCTTTCTCAATAATATCACACAATAGTAGGTACCACTTCTTACAGAATATTAAGATATGGAGCAGTGTTTCTGAACCCTTAAGAGAAAAGATTGAAATTATTTGTTTGGGGTTGTTCTTTTAAAATGATGATTGTAAGAAATGTAAAGGCATTTCCCTCCCTATTAAATAAGAAAATTGTTATAAGCACATCTGTTATTGTTCATTATTTTTCTTAAAAGACAGATTATAACATTTTTAATTGCAAAATAGACATATGCAATTTCTAAAAGTCAAACAATTTGGAAGTATAAAGTCAAACATGAAAATTCCCTGACTATTTCTTTTTATTTTCCTCCTACCCTCTACACTTCAAATTTGTTTCTCTAGGGATAATTGATCTTAATAGCTTAGCATGTATATTTTTTTCACATTTTTCTATATGTGCTCAAATACACACATGATTTTTTCCTACAAAGTTGAGTATTGGAATAAGTTGTATTTGTTAATATATTTTTTTCATTCAGTAAAATGCTGTGGCATCTCTCAGTATATATTATAATAAATCGGAGTCTACTACAGCTTTAATATAATACATCTAGTCTCTTATTGATCAATGTTTAGTTTTCAATTACTTACTAATATAATGATCCAGTTAAACACTTATTCAACTATAGTGTGCAAAAGTAGATTTATAGTTGTGATACAAATAAATAATACAATAATTAATAAATAATACAAGAACTAACTCTCATCTACTCACAACTGTAAACCTACTTTTGCCCACTCCTATATTCTCGAGAATAAAGATATTTAACTGGAGAATTAAAGGATTTTTGGTAGGCTGAATAATGCTTTTCTTATCCCCCCAAAATGTACATCTCCTGATCTCTAGAACTATGCTACTTCATGTGACAAAAGGAAATTTGCAAATGTGACCAATTTAATAATATTGAACTGAAGAGATTATTCCAGACTATCTGGCTGAGCTCTAAATATAATCATAAAATAAAACCCATAAAAGAGAGACAAGAAAATGAATGGTGGGAAAGGCAGTGTGACGATGGGAGCAGAGGTTAGCTAAATAGATAGATAAAAAAAATCAATATAGATACATTTATATACTGGAATTTGTATTCATACATGTATTTATTTGCTGTGTCCACTTAAGAGGCCTAGAACTCCTCATATCCTGGTATTCCAGATCTTGATTTATGATTACTATTCTCCATGAAAGGTATGTGAGCTCTTGGAGAAATGGTTGATTCTATGGTCGGGGTAAGAAATATACAAGATAATACTCTAGTATTATTTTAGTGCCAGAACATAACGAAATGCTCAAACAAACCAACAAAACTAAAAGAAAGAAAAATTAAAAGGATAAAGTATATCAAAAGGATATAGGAGTCAATCTAAATAAATCCCCAATAGACAAAACTAAAACAATTTAAACAACACAATAAATAACTACTATATAGGACTCTAACCTAAAGAATAAATACAATTCTCAAGTCCATACTGATATTAATATAGATGATTAAATATATAAGTAATGGGGGATAAGAGACAAATCTTTCAAACAAAAGAGTGCTAATGATACATGCAGATACTCTCTCGTTTATGGTTAGAATTTAATTCCTCTCTCCTTGAGGGTGGACTGAATTTAGTGGCTGACTGCTGATAACTAGAATATTGAAAGGGAATACCTAATAACTATACCATAGAGAAATATGAAAATGTATTAGTCACGTGATCAAGATTAACATCACCAGTGATACAGACCGTCATCACAGACATTTTCTGTGATAAGACAAGAAGGGCACTTCACCTGGATGTTATAATTTCTCAAAACCCATATGCAATCTCATGAGAAAACATCTAGATGAGTCCAGATCTCCAGACATCCTACAAAATATCTAATGAGTACTCTTCAGATCTGCCAAGGTTCTGAGAAGTAAAGAAAACCTGAGAAATAGTCACAGATTTGGAGACATGATGGCTAAATGCACGATAATATACCTGCTGGAATTGGTCCTGGATTGGAAAAAGGGCATTAGTAAGAAAATTGAGAAAATTCAATAAAAGCTATAGTTTAGTTAACATCCTGTTAGTGTTAATTTCTTAGCTTTTAAATATACTATATAAAACAAATCTATACTAATAAAAGGGTAATATGCTAATTAGACCAGGAGACCTCCTGGGAGACCTTCCAGATGTCCTTCCGGACAAAGCCATGGTGGCAGGGCCAAGGCAGATGTGGGTAAGGGCATCAGGTCAGGAGGGGAGAGCAGTTGAGGGTAACCAGGCAGGCAGAGGTGGCATTTGGGGGTGACCAGGCTGGCAGGAGGGGAGCAATTAGGGGCGAGCAGGATGGCAGACAGAGTGGTTAGGGGTGATCAGGCAGGCAGGTGAGCGGTTAGGAGCCAGCAGTCCCGGATTGGGAGCGGGATGTCCAACTGCCTGTGAGATCGGGCCTAAACCGGTGCTCAGACATCCCCTGAGGGGTCCCAGATTGGAGAGGGCATAGGCTGGGCTGAGGGACACCCCATGCACATTCGTAGAGTCTTTTTTTCTTTTTAAACTCTTCAAATCCTGCTGAGATTTGTTTAGTGGACATTTAATTTTTATTCATGATTGAAAGAACATGCAGTACTCAAATGTAAGGTACTATTAAATTTTCTATTCTGTAGAATGTGTTTCCCCAGAGGACTATAGCACAATTGCAAAGCACAAATTGCACCTGTTGCCACCAATTTAGAAAGCGGCTTTATAAAAGCAACTAGGTCTCAATAACCCTGATTTTTCATTCCATCTAAAAGCTAAGTACAATACCTTTGTGGGAAAGGGGTTAACAGAATTAAGGATCTCCCATGGCCTTAAAATGCATTACTTTTATAATGTGGATGGTAGGGGACGTGGGGACAGTGAAGATAAATCTTTAAATATGACTAACACCAGAGGAGATATTTAAAGCCCTGGGCTTTACAGATTCTGTAGCTTTTCCTAAAATGTATCTTTAATCTAAGTTATAACCACATCTTAGAATTACAGCTCTTCATGTGGCCTGATGAGCTCAGCCTGGGTTTGGACCACTTTTCCTCCCTCTCACCCCCCATTTTAGTCATGAGTATCTTTTTCTGTTTACTTTTCAGATAGTAATATTATGTTCTAGATCTGAAAAACTTAAAAAAATAATTTTATTGAATTCAGAGAGGAAGGGAGATGGAAAGAGAGGTAGAAACATCATTGATGAGAGGGAATCATCTATCCGCTGCCTCCTGCACATCCCCTACTGGGGATCAAGTCCGCCACCCGGGCATGTATCCTTGACCAGAATCGAACCTGGGACCCTTCAGTCACAGGCCAAATCACTATCCACTGACCCAAATTGGGTAGGGCATAGATCTGAAAAACTGTAACCCATAATTTGTCTTCTCTGTCTCATTTAATGTTTTTTTCATGGAACAAAAGTATGGCAATTATCATAAAGCTTCTCAATGATACATTCTGATATTTGTGTTTGGCTGTTTTGTATTTGCCTTTTGAATAGTAATGTTGTTGTTGAGCACTTTTTCAGGAACTGTTGGCCATTTGTATATCTTCTTTGGGACATGTCTGTTCAGGTTGTTTAGAGAGTCATTTTCATCCATTTTAATGTTGAGCTGCACAACAGCCATAGCCGAAGTCATATAGTTTGTAAGTGGTAAACTTGAACTCAAAGCCAGATCTAGCTGTCTATGAAGCTTACCTCTTAAGTACTCCTGTCTCATTTGTAAACATGAAGTTGTAAATATAAAAATGACTTTAATTTATTTGCAAGTTTGCTGCTGTTTAATGATATAATAACTACAGAAAGCCCATTATAGGATAGATACTGTACTCTTCTAGGCATTGTGCATGTATTTATTCTTGCAGTAGTAATCTGTACGGTAATTGTTGCCACATTTTACAGGTGAGAAAACCAACGCTCAGAGACTAAACAGCAAAGCTAAGTGAGGGGACAGGATTAGTCACACCGTCTATTTTCAGAGACACTGCTCTTAACTAGTATGCTCTGGAATCGCAAAAGTATTTCACAATACAAAAGAAATGAAAAATGCAGTCTTGTCATTTTCTAATTAATCAGTTTTTAATGCATACCCATTATTATGTCTTAAAAATCTTGGAATTTGTGATAATGTTGCATCTATAAAAATTGAAAAATGTAACCAAATCTTTTAACAAATCTAATAAAGATGTTTTATGGTTTACCACATGTGTCAAACACAAGGCCCGCGGGCCAAATCCAGCCTGCCAGGCCTTGCAATGTGGCCCGCACTGCGCTGTCATCACTGCACTCCGCTGTCAGTTTATGACATTGTCAGTTTATGACTGTTCAGTAAACCATTCGGCCCGCGATTTAGGCTGGATTTTAGATTTTGGCCCCTTCTCTGATTGAGTTCGACACTCCTAGAAGCTATTCACATTGCAAGTGCTATTTCTTAATGCTATTTTAAAGGTGCTATTTCTTAATGCTATGCTAAAGTTTCTGTGTAGATGTATGTCAGCATAGTTATAAAATTATTGGCATTTTATCATCCAAAGAACTTGTATGCATATATGCATGAGTCCTGGACACAGACAATAGGGTGGTGAAGGCCTGGGGTGGGGGTAGGGTGAAACATGCTAAAAGGGGTCAATGGGCGAAAATAGGGGACATGTGTAATATTTTCAACAATAATGCTTTTAAAAATTAAAAATAGAAATGCAAACAAATGTCTTCAGTATAATACTGATAGAAAATATTAGGAAACTTGATGTTCATATTATATAATACTTGAAAATAAGGATATTTTATATTCTAAAAATAAAACAGCTTTTCAAGCAAAAAAAGTAATTTACTAGATAAAGTAAAATGCAATAAATAACCTGGACCTGAGGAAATACAGATTTATTTTTTTAAGAAACTAAAGAGAACATGAATTTTAAAGAGACAATAATTGACAAAATAGAATGTAGCAACATTTCTATCACTATTTGGTTTGGAAGCCTTATCTTTTTTTTTTTTTAGTATATATTTTATTGGGTTTTTTTTTTACAGAGAGGAAGGGAGAGGCATAGAGAGCTAGAAACGTCGATGAGAGAGAAACATCGACCAGCTGCCTCTTGCACACCCCCTACCGGGGATGTGCCAGCAACCAATGTACATGCCCTTGACCGGAATCAAACCTGGGACCTTTCAGTCCACAGACCGACGCTCTAACACTGAGACAAACCGGTTTTGGCATGGAAGCCTTATCTTGACATGATATTACTAGAGGCTGTGGTTGGGGCTCTGATTTGGCTGAGTTAGAAGAGTCAGATGTGTTGAAAATGCACGAGTTTTGAAATTATAAAGGTTAGAGGAAAGCCTTACAAATAGATTTTGGTGTACAGAGATCTCCAACACTTACCGTGCTGGGTCAACGATTTCCAGTAAGCTAGGCAATTATCTTTTACTTTCATTAAACCATGATGTGATAAGGTAGAACCAAATACATTTAAGTGCATAAATCATGTTATGGATCATTGGATTTAGTCTTTTAATAAACAAGCCTCACAGATAAAAATGGTAATCTTATTTGCATCAATTTCCTTAATAATAATAGCTGCTATTTATTGAATGCTTGGTGTGTACTCGTCATTAGTGTCCATTTTAAATGCCTTACCCAATTTGTTATGTAATTGTAACAAAAAATTGGATATTAATGTTCAATACCCTGTTTCATCTAAATTCCCAAAGCTATGATGAATAGAATAATTAACTTAATGTACTATTTAATGCAGGAAAATGTATAATAATTGTGTGTATTTGCTCTAAAAATATATCACCCAATGAGAATATTCTGCTAACATATGATATTATTGGGCCAAATTCAGAACTCATCAAAAAGCAGCACCAGAACAATCATCCCAGGAGCTGAAAATCTGGGCAGCTATCTCCCTCATAAAGCTAATCTTTTCAAATGACCTTTCTCACCTGAGAACAAGAATAAGTGTGCCAGTGTGTGTAGTTTAACAATTGTTTCAAGTGATTTGATTTTTGAACATTAGAGTAGATCTAAGTACATACATTCTGAGAAAAAGAAATATGCTTTACATTTCAATTTCACATCTTTTAAAATAGTCTTAATATTGGTAAGGTTTAAGCAAACCTTGACAGTATCTATTAAGTCTGATCAAATGGCATTATGAAAGGAATACACCTTAGAAAGTGTCAGCCACACTGATTTTTTAAGACTCTGCTAAGGTACTTAATCTAATTATGTCTACTTTTTTAGTCATTTCCCAGAAGTCGTTCCACTGGAAAGGCTGGGCCAGTGCTTTCAAATGAAATTTATCTTGGATAAGTAGATTTTCATTACATTTACTCCAAATGAAACTCATCATAGAAATAAGTGTTTGCTTATTTCAAAATATATCTTCCATTGTCATGTTGCTTTCATCAAAATCAGGTTTATAAGACATATTCTGGTCTAAGTTTGTAACTTAGCAAACAAGAGGTCACTGTACAATTGTGTAATTTCTTAACCTACTAGGATGCCTTGATTCTTCAATTCTATCAAGACTTCTTGATTTCTGACTTACCCATTTTTATTTTTTATTTTTAGAACCTCACGTAGTGTATGTCAACTAAGAGAACATCAGGAAAGACTTGTGGGGTTAATATATTTACAAACACAGGAAAATGCAGATCTCTTTTTTATTTTATATGATATCCTCATTTTAATATCATTTGTAGAACATTCATAAACTTTATTATACATAAAAAAATAGCTTCCAACAAACCATATTAGGAAGAGGATTTATCAGAGCCCTCATTAGCACTGATCCAAATAGAGCACTGCTTGTGGCTATGAATGGAATTGATACAAAGGGGTTTTATCTGTTTCGAGGTATAATTGACATGTAACCTTGTGTACGTTTAAGATTTTACATTGTGTTGATTTGATGCACATATACTGCAAAATGTTTACCACATTGAGGTTAGTTAACACTTCCATCATCTCACATAATAATGACCACTTCATTTTTGTGGTGAGAACATTTAAGATTTACTCTCTTAGCATATTTCAGTTTTATAATACAGTAGAATTAACTATAATAATCATGCTGCACATTTGATCCTCAAAATTCATTAGTCTTAAAACTGGAAGTTTGCGCCCTTTGACCAACATCTCCCATTTTGCTTACCTCCCAGCTTCTGGTAACCACCATTCTACTCTCTGTTTTTGTGAGTTCGAGTTTTATGGTTTAATTCTGTTACCGAAGGCTTGCAAAGGGCACTTTTAATTAGTAGGTTATAGTTGAAGAATTTTTGTGCTGATGTGTTATTTAAATGTAATACTTTGATGCTATGCCTACTGATGTTATGCTTATTACTACTGTAATATTCCATTTCTACGTAACTATATTTCATATCCTCAATATATTATTTGTGAATTCCGTGACTGTAGCTTAAATTACTGATGATACTTTGGCATGGATATATTTTATTTTTTAATCATGTTTTATTTATTTCTATACAAAGTTGCATCCTCCTCATCTTTACCTTCTCATTTCCCAGGTATCTTTGAATGTATCTCTTTCTTACAACTTAATAAACTTGAATTATTAAGAGTCACTTTCCCCAGTTGCCATGTAAAACACATCCCATTATTTTTAGATAAGCGAAGAGTGTAATTTCTTATGCATTCTATACAAATGTATAAGCTTCAAATGAATTTTTGCCTTGAGTCTCTTTTTATTTTTTTTTTATTTTCAGAACCTCACATAGTGTATGTCAACTAAGAGTAGTAATAACAATTAAAAAATATTCATTAGAGGAATGAATACTATGAAAATCATGGAAACTGAATTCTTTCTAAGACACATTCATCTTAATCACTAACATCATACCTGAATTCTTTTAATTACATCAAAACAAAACCTTAACATTTTTTTCACTCATTGTCATTCATTTTGGGAATTCACATATATTTCTGATATTTTTGAGATAAGAAAACATAAATAAAAGAAGAGTCAGGAAAATAAGTCATTACTATGCTCTGTAATTATAAATTGGCAGCAATTTTTAATTTTTTTCACAATCTTAGTTTAGTTTTCCCTCAGTAACTTTTTCTTCTCTAATATGTGCTGAGTTTTATCACAATAATACTGCTTTTAAATAAAATCCAATCTCTTCTTAAAAATCTCTCAATTCTTTGTATGAACAAAAGAATAAAAAACATGTAGAACAAATCCGAAATCATAATACTTGAACTTCGTTGCTTCACAAACAAAAACACCACAAGTGTTTTAGAACAAAAATGGTAATATAATAAAAATAAGACTGAGAATTACAAAAAAACTAGGGAGCAAAGTTAGATGTCTTTTAACCTGAGAAAGAAAACACAGGATGTAAAAAATTCAAATGTGTGTGCTCAAAGTATTTAGTGCACTGTCACTATGAAACACAGATTACTTTGTTTAAGGATGCCACTTTTTATTTAGACAAACATCATTTTTAAAAAATATTTTTTTATTGATTTTAGAGAGGTAGAGGGAGAGATAGAAACATCAATGATGAGAGAGAATCATTGATTGGCTGCCTCCTGCCTGCTCCCTTCTGAGGATCAAGCCCACAACCTGATGGGAAATCAAACTGTGATCTCCTGGTTTGAAGGTCAGTGCTCAACCACTGATCAATACCATCCAGACTAGACAAACATCTTGAAGTTAAATACAAGTGGAATATATAAAAAAAAATACTATTGTGATATATCCATAATTTGAGAAAAGTTGGGTGTATGTGTTGCCTTACATTTATATAAAAAGATTCACTGGAAATCTGAAGCTAAAAAGGAATTTACCCGAAAGATTAATGGTGTTCAAGGATTAAAATAAAAACAACAACAACATAGTATATCAATTGGCAAACATGAACTCTTTTAAAGTAAACATCCATTTAAAGTGTTTTGATTAAATATACCACTTTTTGCATGAATAAAATTTAAATTGCCTCATAAAACTATTTGAAAAACAAAATATTCCCCTAATAAACAGCTTGATTTCCATTTTGTAGCATTAAAATAAAAATAGGGGGATATTTTTTTTAAATGAGACAACAAAATCTTGATATTGGAGAGAAATCTAAAAACATTCAGATTCTTGTTTAAATACCAATGATTCAGTATTTGCCCTGGTTATAGCACTCAACCTTTAAACTTGTTTCGTCTATATCACTGATGTGCCAACTTTCACTTTAACAGGGCTGTGTCACCAAAACTGGGTCATGGCATTTCACTAATAAGACTTTCTGCCATCGAATTTCAGTGTTGTGAACGTGGCAAAAAAAAAAAAAAATGAATACAGAAGAATATAGATGCAGGTTGTTTGGCCTTAGACAAAATGTTACTCACTTTTAAGATGAGTCTGGATCCTTTAAGAACTGCTGGTGACAGTTCAGAATTCAAGATGTGGCTTCAAAGGCAGCTGTTATTGAAGAGTAAAAAACAATATATTTGCAGTGATATAAAATTAATGCTCAGCCCCCACCTTATTCCCCTAATACCCGTCAACAGTCGACAGTGAACTAACAAATTAAACCAAAGCCAGATACCCCACAGTGTTTGCTCCCTGTAGCTTCAGTAAGCTACAAATTTATTTCTAGAATCATATCCCAGTAGGAATGCCATTTACAAGAGAGTTAGAAACAGTGTGAATCCCCACCGTTTCATCCACCTCCCAGTAAACAGAACACAGCCTCAAAGGAGCAACAGAGTCTAATGAAGAGGCCCTTTACAGTGATGTGGTCAAGTTCAGGAATGAGTAGAAAGTCATCACCATTCCCAGGGCTCCAGCTGTGGCACAAGGGCTGACTCTCAGGAGTTGTGCCTTTGAGAGAATAAGTAATGTGTCCAGGCAGGTGGGAGAAAAAATACTCTGCTCTCTCTCTGTTCTGTTCAACTTACCTGCAGGCCACGGGGCAGGCGAGTCTGGGGAATGCAATCTTCAGAGATTAGCTTTCACTGGGAAAGAGGGGTGCAGAGATGAGGGAGAGAGAAAGAGAAGAAAAGCATTCAACACAGTTAAATATTGTGAATGTGGTTCTTCCATCCAGGAATGAGTTGAACATTTTCATTCCGGTGCCTTCAAATAAAATAAAAAAAAAAACTTGTCAAAAGCAAAAACATTGCAATGGAAGTAACTAATGTAATATGAGTGTTCCTGGGTATTTATGAGTTTATGTTCTCAAGGTGTAACTCATTTGGTACTTGAACAGCACCTAACAACATACACTCAGTAAGTCATGGCTGGGTAGGATGATAGGAAACCAGATAAAGGTTAGAAGCAAGGGTTAGGAGCAGATCCAGGATCAGCTGCTTTTTACCAACTGACAATTACAATGCATAATCAACAGTAGCTCAGTTAAAGCATAGTCCTAATGCACCAAGGTTTTGGGTTCAATCTCCAGACAGGGCACATATAGGAGTCAACCATTGGACATCTGTAATACTGTCAACAATAAAAAAAAGTCAATTGATGATTGCATAAAGGAGTAGAACAACAAATGGGTGGTTCTTGTTCTCCCCCACTTCCTTTTCCTCCCTCTTTTTCCTTCTCTCCCATCCCCTCTCTCCCTCTCCCCGTTCTGCTTTCTCTAAAATCATCTATACTAATAAAAAGGTAACATGCAAATTGGTCACCACACCCTCACAATAACAACTGAAAAGCTGGCTGTGTGTGGAGACAAGGCTGGCAGGAGAGTTAGCAAGGGACAACCAAATGACTCACCACCAGCAGGGGGTTAACAAGGGATGGCCAAATGACTGACTAGTAGGCTGCATGGGGCAACCAGGCCAGCAGAGGGGGGAAGTTGGGGGCAACCATGCCAGCAGAGGGGGGCAGTTGGGGGTGATCAGACAGGCAGGTGAGCAGTTAGGAGCCAGTGATCTCAGACTGTGAGAGGGATCTCTAAAACCGACTGTTCAACATCCCCCAAGGGGTTCCAGATTGGAGAGGTGCAGGCTGGGCTGAGGGGATCTCCCCCCCACCCCAGTGCACGAATTTCATGCACTGGCCCTGTAGTTAAAAATAAAATAAGCGTTGAGCCACTCAGAAATACACCTCTAATTTGGTTTTTTATTTTCACAACATAATGTATCCTTCTGTTCTATATTATTCAAAGTTTATGAGGCTAATTGTAGGGAAACATAAATAACAATGTTTCTAGCCTATGCTACAGGCTTTTTAGTATATTATCTCATTTAATCTTATAACAACCCTCAGAGGCATGTTCTCTCTTCCTCTTTTCAGAGACTGAGACAGGAAGGCTCAACAAGACTTTGTAATTTATTTAGCATCACATCAGAAGTAAAATCTCTCTTTTTAACTTAGTCTTTGTGAGTCTGAAACCTACATATTTTTGTCTTACATACACACATACCACACTCCACAATAAAAAAGAACTTGATATATTAATTTCAAGTATATGTTTAGTTTTTTAAATAAACTTTAATAATTATCAAGGTATATCCAGTCTCTGCCTATACCATTTAATTGATATACTTAGTCTAATCAGGTATTATCCTGCCTTTCTGTTCTTTGTTTTGTCACATCTATTTTGTCTAGGGAATTAAAATAATTTTTGACTGCATTGACCTTATGTGCTTTGTTATAATCCTTATACATACAGTTTTCTTTGGCAGGTACAGAAATTATGCTTTTATCTGCCTTTTCTATGGTATTCAAATTTACTTTCTTCTAAATTCAAGTCTACATTATCCCCCTCTTCTGTCCAGTGACATTTGTAGAGCTGTGCTGTTTCTGCCTAGGTCTTTGAGTGGGCAGTTTTCAATGTCTATATATATTTCAATGTATATATATACATTGAAAGCTATATACATATCTTCTTCTATTTACTATTTACTGAAGTCACATTGTATTCCATTGTTTTTGCTATATTCCTGAGTTCTTAATAAGTATAATCTGTTTGATATATTTTAAATGTATAGTTCTCAAGAGCATGAAAAAAATGATAAGCTTAATTCAACTTGTTAATATTCAATCACACTAAACAAATGTTTATTAAGAACTGATTATATGCCAGGCACTCATCTGGGCTTTAGAGATGCAAACAGTGAGCAAGCGATGAAATCTATCCTCACAGAGTTCCAATTCTAGTGGGGGAAAAGGGAGCAACTGAAAATGTAATAAATATATAAATAATATGTAATGTATTATATAGTGATAAGTGCTAGGAACAAAACAAGCAGGAAAGGGGTTTAGGGACTGTTAGGGTGATGATACAATTGTTGTGTTTTTGGTGGTTTTTTTTGTTGTTGTTGTTTTTTGGGGTTTTTTTTGAGATAGCTACAGAATATCTCTCTAAGGAGATATCCAGTAAATAATGGAGGAGGTATGTGTGTATACGAGAAAGAGAAGCGGGGAGGGAGATTTGTAGAATGAGTGCTTTCTAGAAAAGAAAACACCAAATGCAAACACCCTTATACCCTTGGGGTGGCGGGGGAGGGGCAGGCTGCTGTGTGTTTGCAAAGCACAGTGAGGAAGCCACTCTGGCTGCAGCCAAGAGAATGGGTGACAGAAAAATTGATGTCTGACAAGTGATGGAGGACCTTGCAATTTATTGAAAGGACTGTGCTAGTACTCCTTATGACAAAGGAAGGCTTTGGAGGGTTTTGAAGAGAAGGGCATTATCTTATTCAATATGAATAACCTTGATAATTATTTTTAGTATTCAATTAAATTACACAGGAAATCCTATATAATAAAAGGATAATATACAAATGACTGAGTGATGGAATGTTCAGTTGGTGGGGGGTGGGGCCAGCGTGCAGGCAGCACCAGGCCAGCCAAGGCATGTGCCGGTGGGCAGAGAGGAACAGGCCTAAGCTGTCAGGAGGACATCCCCCGAGGGCTCCCGGACTGTGAGAGGGTGCAGGCTGGGCTGAGAGACACCCTGAGTGCATGAATTTTTGTGCACTGGGCCTCAGGTTTGTTTATGTTTCTACAGAATTTTAAATCCAAACATTTAGTAGTGTAGAAAAGTGACATGCTAAATAATAAATATGGTCAATATTTTGATTAACTTAACTGCAGCCTATGCTGATCTTGATGTGTTTACCCAATATTCAGTTCTTATCTCTGGGGTGCTGTTATGTTTATACAGTCTATCCAGGAGGAAGATTAAATATTGTGCTGTGATATTGTATTGCTCTTTGTGGTTTGCCTCTTATATGTATAAAGATTTATACATTCTGTTCATAATCGTATGGCCAGGAGCCACTACCCATTACTGCAATGCTTATATAGCCAACTCTATGGGAATTTTACTCAGGTTAATGGCAATCTGACAATTCATTAAAGGTAAGAAGTTCAAATGAAGGAGAAAAAAAAACGACAAGTGCCTAGAGGTGCAGTGGCAGTCACAGAGTGATACATTGTATGCGTCTCACAAATGTAAAAACATCTTAGGAAATGATGCTAAATATATATAGAAATATATATTTCTATATATATTTCTATATATAGAAATATATATAGAAATATATATATTTCTATATAAATTTTCTCTTATATAGAAATCATTGTGTTATCATATTATTCTAAAAAAGATCTTTCCACTATTTTATATTTTTATGTAGTTTATGTTTTTTTTCTGGTGTAATGAATCAAATTAGTAATAACATACTGTATAGATGATTGGAAAATGGTTTGTTCAATAGACAGTTACTTTTAAAAAGCAGATAAAGGTTAACCAAAGATAATTAAACTCAATCACTTAATAACACGCCCCCTCCATCAGTGGTGCTTCTCTCTTACTGATGTTTCTATGTCTCTATCCCTCACCCTTCCTCTCTCTCAAACAAAATAATAATGATAAAAGCATTTAAAACAAAACAAAAAACCTTCCTTCTTAGAGCAGGTAAGTGCAATCAATAAATGTGTTGTTGTTGTTTTTTCCAGAAATGCCATAGTTTTGTTGTTCAACACTATGCTATAGCATGTACCACTTGTTACTTTTTTAAAATATATATATTTTATTGATTTTTTACAGAGAGGAAGAGAGAGGGATAGAGAGTTAGAAACATCGATGAGAGAGAATCATCGGTCAGCTGCCTCTTGCACACCCCCCACTGGGGATGTGCCCGCAACCAAAGTACATGCCCTTGATCAGAATCAAACCTGGGACCTTTCAGTCCACAGGCCGATGCTCTATCCACAGAGCCAAACCGGTTTCAGCATCACCTATTACTTTTAATATTTTGACCTTATACCCCTGGATTTTGGCACGTTGGTTTTTACCTCACAAATACATAGGTTCCCTGACTCTACAAATATGCTATTTAGGTCTCCTAAGTTTCATGACTCGTCATCATTTTACTTTGACAATGCCCTTTCCCTTAGGGACTCTCAAGATGTCCCCTATGCATGAAGAACTCTCATATTCTATTGTATTTGGTCCCTGAATTAACCAGATAACATCAATACAGGAATGGGAGAGTGGGAGGACTGCAAAGCAGGTAAATCCAATAATGCTTATTAAAGATACATGAAGTGGAAACTCTGAACACCATTTTTGTAGAAAGGAAGTAGACTTATTTACCTGGGTGCTGAGGACAAAAGATGAAACACTGATTTCCTTTACTCTTCATTTTATACCTTGGTCTCAGGGCTGGGTAGCCTTACAATGCCAAATCTCTCTGAGAATGTAAGAGAGTGGTGATGGGTAGGTGTGTTACTACTGCCTCCCTTTCTCTCCTGGACTTTTGGTTGCTTGTTCAATGAATGGAAATCTAGGGAGTGAAGTTAGGACCAACCAAGCATGGAAGAAAAGAGTATGCTTACCCCTTTAGTTTAATCCCAGTAACACTTAATTCTTCATCCAAAGGGTTCCTGGTCCGGGTCCCCCAAGAATATAACAGTAGAAAGAAACACTTATGATTTTTTTTGCTCCTGAGAAGTAATCATTGGAAGCATGTCTAATTCTTACTGGCTCAGGCACATTATTTTTCATAATGAGCCACACAAGGAATTGAAACAATTTTGTAGCCCTCAAATGCTTAATGAGAATGAGTTTTCATTTGCTTTTGTACCGAATTATTAGTCAAGTACACAAATCTAATCTCTGTTTTTATTCTTAGCACACCTGGTCAAATAATTACAAATATAACTCTTTTTACAAGTTACAAAAAATTATAAATTGTCTAATATGTGTCTAATTGGTTAACACTAACATTGGGACTAACAATAGTAATCATTAAATCCAGCCATTATTTTTGCTCCTGATGAACCTATAGCAGCAAGTGTATAACTGATGCCTCTGGCATTCTCTCGACCATTTACTCCTAACACACATCAGTTTTTCCCTATTTTAGATCTCTTTACATTGCACTCTAATCATTGGTTTCCTAACCTTTCTTCTCTTGAATATTGACACAATTCTCAAAGGACAGTATTCTACATTTTGTGAGTTTGTTATAACAAATATTTAGATTTAGAAATCAAATGTTATTTTTACTTAGAAAAATAAAGAGGCTTTGGGAGTTTGTCAGAAACAAAATTAGCTTGCTGGAAACCTTTGTGAAAGATTTTAATGAAGCTCTTTAGTTGCTAAAATAACATGAGAACAAAAGAGCAAATTACATAAGGAAAGTAAGAGGTTTTTGTTTGTTTTTTTTTCTTTTTTTTTTTTACAACTATAGCCCTTATAGTTTGCTTCCAATAAAATAATAGTTATATATAATTATCTGAAGTTTTAAAATATTATAATGTTAATATTTTCTTTTAACATTATATTATTTTTAAACTATTTTTATTGAGTTCAGAGAGGAAGGGAAAGAGCGAAGGAGAGAGAAATACCTATGATGAGAGAGAATCATCATGATGAGAGAATCATTGATTGGCTGCCTCATGAAAACCCACTACTGGGGATTGAGCCCACAACCCAGTCATGTGCCCTTGACCAGAAAAGAACCCAGGATCCTTCAGTCTTCAGGCCTACACTCTATCCACTGAGCCAAACCAGCTAGGGCTATAATTACTGTTATATAGCATACTAGAGGCCCAGTGCACAAAATCCGTGCACTGGGGGCAGGGAGGGGTCCTTCAGCCTGGCCTGCACCCTCTCACAGTCTGGGAGCCCTTGGGGGATGTCTGGCTGATGACTTAGGCCCACTCCCTACAAGCAGTCAGGCATCCTTAGTGCTGCCACAGAGGCGGGAGAGGCTCCTGCTGCCACCACCACACTTGCCAGCCAAGAGCCCAGCTTCTGGCTGAGTAGTGCTCCCCCTGTGGGAGCTCACTACCCACCAGGGATCAGCTACTGCATTGAGTGTCTGTCCCCTAGTAGTCCGTGCTTGTCATAGCGACCGGTCATTCTGCCATTCGGTAGATTTACATATTACCCTTTTATTATATATTATAGTTATGTATCTCGAATGCATACATTGTTTCTCTCTTGACTGCCTAGAAATCTTCCAATAGTTTGAGTTAACTTAAATGTTGACTTTTCTAAGAGGTGTTTGATTCTAGACTTTCAGTGAGTTACTCTTCAGAAAATGCATTGAAAGGATTTGTACTACACCCTTAATATACTTTTTCTGCTCTCGAGTATGCTGGCCGTTACTTGTGCCACTATACTCCCTTCTCGGTAGCCCATTGTATATACTATGGATGTTATTAGTACATACATAAAGAAGTGATTGCTTTATGTGTCTGTCTATCCCTTTAGAAGATAAGTGTCATTAATTTAATTATTATGTCTTATTCATCACTGTATGCCCTAACTCTGGAATAGTCTTTAGTATATATTTATAAATGGATAAAAAGTTGTCTTGTGCTTTTTTTTTAACTTACTAGAGGCCCGTTCCACGATATTTATACAATAGGCCCTGGCTTCACTCCCAGCCTCCCTGGAGCCAGCAAGTCCCTGCTCCCTAGGCCACCTAGGAGCCGGCAAGTCCCCTCTCCCCAGCCGCCCAGGAACAGGCAAGTCCCCTCTCCCTGGTTTCCAGGAACCGGCATGTCCTCACTTCTGTCTGGGGCCCACCCCAGTAGCTCCCTCCCCTGCCCTCCTTCCCCTCATAGCAGGCTTCACACTGCTCTGCACGTGCATATGCAAATATAAGTTAATTTACATGCTCATTCTGATTGGCTGTGTGCGTAGCAGAGTGATGGTTAATTTGCATGTTTCTCTTTTATTAGGTAAGATTCCTAGTGTTTGAAAATGGAAACTAATTTTTATAAAGCAAAATATGTTATTTCTTTTTGTCATCATCACCCTATTTAATTACTAAATCCATAACTTCTGTTTTTGTTTTTTAATTCCCTTAAATTGCCCTTCAGTTCTCTATTTAGTAGATTTTCCACCTGTGTTCTTTATAGACTAAAGATAGCCATCATTTGAAAATACTGGTAAAAAATTAAAGCTTCATAAGTAAAACATATTTTTGGGGGGGGTGTAAATATCTTAACTTTTTTTAAAAAAAATATATTTTATTGATTTTACACAGAGAGGAATTGAGAGGGATAGAGAGTTAGAAACGTCGATGAGAGAGAAACATTGACCAGCTGCCTCCTGCACACCCCCGACTGGGGATGTGCCCGCAACTACGTGCCCCTGACCGGAATCGAACCTGGGACCTTTCAGTCCTCAGGCCGATGCTCTACCACTGAACCAAACTGGTTTCGGCAATATCTTAACTTTTTTAAAATTACATGAGGACTGACATTGTCACTTGGAGAGACATTTGCTGCTCATTTAATAAATGTATCTCATTTGGGAGCTATTTTGTTTCACTTAAATCTGAAAGGAAAAGAAAAATCCAATAAGATGTAATAAAGAACCAAATTCCAAATATTAGAAATTAAACCACTCAAAGAAGCAGAGGAAGAAAAAATGCATTTTTATTGATGATTTAATTTGTCTATAACCAGTGATGATCATTTTAATACTCAAGGGGCCCTCACACTTAAGAGTATCTTTGAAGTGAATCTACCTTCAGTGACTACCATGGGCCACACTGTATGATGTTGTGAACTTGAATCTAGCCCCATGTGGGTCCCAGTTGTCAGAGCGCCCACCTCAAAATTTTCTGATACCATTCCAATGTCTGAGACTATTAGGGATTGGCCAGTGTATGGTACTATTTCTCCTTTTCAGTGAAAGTGGCTATGTGACTTGCAAGGTTAGGCACAGTAAGAGTTAATTGTATGTGTCAACTTGGCTGGGCTGAGGGATGCCCGATAGCTGGTAAATCATTATTTCTGAATGAGTCTGTGAGAGTTTTGGGAAGAGATTAGCAAATGAGTGAATAGGTTGAGTAAAGATCACCCTCAGCCATGTAGGTGGGCACCATCTAATCTGTTGAAGGCCTAAATAAAACAAAGAATTAATATTAAATAAGTTAAAAATGTAAAGAGGTAGAGGAAAGGTGTGCTTTCTTTTGGTTGAGCAGAGACATCCATCTTCTGTCCTGGAACCTGAATCTTTGGGAATGAGCATGGTGCTGTGGTCCATCTTCATGGACTTCAGTGCCTGGGGCCATTGAGTTCAGGCTGGGTTCTAGGTAGGTCCATGAGGGCTGTGCTGGAGCTAAGGTAAAAGAGAGCAAGTCTGGAGCATGGATCCATGGGAATACATCTGTAGCCAGAGTCTGCAGGGGCAGCTGGATCCAAGATAGTGGGGATCAGCATGGCACAGGGGCAAGCTAGAGCCTGGTGCTTTGGGAGGCTGGTCCTGCAGGTGCCAGCCTGAGTCACAGGGATGGGTCTAGCCTGGGATCACCAGGGCCAACAAGATGCTGTGTAAGACCAGGAGCCTTGTACTGGGGGACCAGCTTGGAATCAGGGTTTACTGTGGTGGGACTATTGCTGAGATCCACAACGGAGTCAGGTGCTCACCTCACTTTCGTCCCTCGAAAATGAGGGCACTTTTATCTGTGCTGCATTGTTTATTTTGCATGCTTGACTTTCATCAACATTGGCTATGTAATTAAAGATATTAAGTATGTAATTTAAAATAAGAGGATATATTAACACTGATTGTTTTTCACAAGTTAAATGCAGTAGCCATATTTTGATTCTTAATTTTATTTCATAATATTATTGGTCTCTAGTTATCTCAAATCTAAGGAAGGACATAATTTGCCAAGTAAGTTTTTTATTTCTTATTTCTTGTAGCAACTGCCATCCAAGAGTCTTTCATTATCCTACATTAAATTGCACTCAATTGAAAAGTGTTGTTAAAAGTGGTTTTTCCCTCTTTTGCTTAATGGAGAAAAAGGAATTACTTAGTATTCTTGTAAGTGAACTTCTTACTATTCTTCAGGACATACGCAATTATGTTTTTAAATAGAAAAATAGAACGTAATTTTATATATTAAAATCTTTCACATTGCTTTCAATTTTAAAACTTTAAGCCCTATTTTTAATACAAATGTAGTGAATCAAGTACCTATTTTTTTTTAAAGTTATCATGAAGCTTTTCATTTTAGAAAATAAGACATTAGTTGTCATGGTGTTGCCCTTGACTTGTTTATAAATATATTTCTTAGTATCATTCTGATAGCAAGTTGCTCCCTAGTTGAAATAGCAAAGGAAACTATAAAAGTTGATAACTAAAATCTTATAAAATAAGATTTTATAAATCTTATAAAATAAAGGCCCAGTGCATGAAATTCATACATGGGGTGAGGGATGGGGTGTTCTTCAGTCCAGCCTGCACCCTCTCCAATCTGGGACCCGTTGAGGGATGTCCTGCTGCCCATTTTGGCCGATTGCAGTGGGATCAGGCCAAAACGGGCAGTAGGACATCCCTCTCACAATTGAGGACTATTGGATTCCAACTACTCACACTGCCTGCCTACCTTATTGCCCCTAACCACTTCTGCCTGCCAGGCTGATCAACCCCTAATAAACATTTAATGTGCTTGTTTTCCAGGATACCATATTTTGGTTTTCCTTATACCTCTGTAGGCATTATTTATAAGTTTTTTGTTGTTGTTGATTTGTTCTTATCACTCTTTCTTTTTTATGGGGTTTATTCTCTATTACTACTTTATAATCTTATTTTGTCAGATGCCCTTGAATACCATCAAGAATCTGCATGCTGACAACTATTACACACACACACACACACACAGTACACCTTTCTAGATTAATATAACCAAATGTCTACTTATTTCCACTTAGATATCTAACAGCCGTCTAAACTTCAAATGTCCAGTACCAGACTCCTGGTTTTCCTCTCCAGTTTACTGAACAATCATCTGAAATCACTTATCAATATGGTATTTCTTCCTCTAATGAGAGGAAGCATTTCCTTTCAAATCATCAATTTCAGAGTAAACTAAAAAGCAAGCACTCTGATTAGAAAATTGTGAATATAAACTTTTCCTATTCCTTTTAATAAATGTAGGAAAATGTGCCGCAAAGAAAGAGCTAACCATGAATTTGATGGGTATTATAATTGGAATTTAAATTAGGTTTGTCAGTTATGCACATGCATTCCACATAGTTTCCACTTTATCATCTTGGGGGGAAATTCATCTTCCTCTTATGATTTAATGGTAAAACAGTGGTGTTCATCCACATTGCAGGATAAGTTTTAGTTCCGAAGGAATAATGTGTAATAATTACAATGCACATGCTGTCTTTCTGGTCTCCACCAAGAAGTACTGAGAACAGGAAATCATATCATTTATCACTTTCTGGTGTGAAAGATTTTTCTCTCCCTTTGGCTGTTGCTTGTTTACAGTTAGTAGCAGCAGGTGGGGAAGCACAAGCCACTCACTGCCTGCTCGGCTTCAAATTGATTTATATAATTCTCAGCAAGGCAGACAATATCTATGATGGATGTGCTGTTTAATTAGACAGTTGAAAAAGCTGTAATTACATCTACTAAGTGCACTTTCATGTCTGTATACATAAGGAACTTCAAGGAATGTTAATTATACTTCACAAGGCATTGTCTGGGCTTCTGGAATTGGTTTTTGGGTATACATGTATGTCTTCTAAGTTTTTATTTTATGATCAATAATGACTTTGGAATGAAATAATCTACTCAAAACTATCCTTAGAAAATACAGATGATAAGGGAAATATAAACAAAAAGATCTTTAATATGAACTATAGCTTTTTGGAAACAAACATTATGGGTTCCACAATTTAAATTAAGCAACTTAAAACATTCATTTTGGACATTGAAAACACACACACACACACACACACACACACACACACACACACACACTATCTGATATACCGATCTGTTGAAAAGCTTATATAGGCATTAGCAGTAAAATCTAAAGAACTAATGGTATTCACTATACTCAATTTAGACTAACATTTGTGTCATGTTCTTACCCTCTTTGTGATCCATTAGGAAAATGGCTTTGCCTTATTGCATGGAATAAAGGTGATTTATTTTAAAGTTGCTATTAGTCTTGGACTCATGCTGTATCTTCAGCTGTTAGAGAGCTATTGCATCCAATAGAAATACATGAGGTTGATGAAAAACATTTGCTAAAAGGCAAAATAAAATTGACTGGAACAAATCAGAGATTCGATGTAAATGAGCTGCTGTGCTTTTATTCTTGTTTTTAAGTTTAGGTTCCTTGACAGTCTATCAATAGCACAGGTGGGCAAACTGCACGTGCAATGTTACTAAGCATGAGCTATTTATAAATAGAAATATTATTTTTAAAATATATTTTCAGTGATTTCAGAGAGGAAGGAAGAGGGAGAGATAGAAACAACCATGATGAGAGAAGAATCATGGATCGGCTGCCTCCTGCACACCCCCTACGGGGGATGGACCTAGAGGGTCCCAGGTTTGATTCCAGTCAAAGGCATGTACCTTGGTTGTGGGCACATACTCAGGAAGTGTGCAGAAGGCAGCTGATCGATGTTTCTCTCTCATTGATGTTTCTAACTCTATCCCTCTCCCTTCCTCTCTCTAAAAAATCAATAATATATATATTTTTTAAAAGAATTCACTGTCATTATGTACTCTTCGTCCCGTTTGTACATAGCTTTATTGATTTTTTTTATTTAAAGATGATATTCTATAACTACTAGATTTAGTTTCCATAATTCCTGCAAAACTATATTAATGTTAGATTTCTTTTTCTCCCTTCTTAGTCTGATATCCAAAGGAGTGATAGAAATGTCTTCTCTCCCCACCTGAGTAGTTTACCTGCATTTCTTCTATTTAATCTGCCATCCACCCCAGAACAAACCTCCACAAACTCAGAAATTTCTGTCAGGGATGACAGTTTGTGTAGAAAGACTGGCAGATATCTAGACATAGCTTAGATTATTCCACTCCACTGTTATAAAAAACATTTTTTATATCCTTTTTTTCTAATCAATAGCTAGGTAAACTGAAGTGCAACACAGAAATAGGATTCCAATGATGTTTTGTGAACTCAATTACAATCTTCATATACTTGGGCTATATACGTGGTGTTTAATGTAGGTTTTAACACAACATGACTATGGCTTATTTCTTGAAGGAGGAAGAAAATATCTTACATTTAGCTAGTAACCCTCAGTAAGTCAGAAGATCGTGCATTAAGTACTGGTTTTGACTTTATGAGCCTGGGTGAGAACGGGCCAATGTTAAACAAGCTGGAGGGCTTTCCCAGCAGGCTTGAGTGAGTGAGGTCGTGAGAGACATCTCAGGAGCCCAGTTTTTCTATGTTCTCCTGCTCAAAACTAGGGCTCATCTATAATAATAAAAGCATAATATGCTAATTAGACTGTATGGCCTTCTGGACGACCTTCTATTGGGTCGGCAACTAAGTAATTGCGGGTTTCACACATATGGCTTCAGTTGAATTTTTAGGTTTGCAGACGTAGTACAAATGTAAAACACATTTTGTATTTGATAGTTGGCTATTCAGCTGTTAATCAGTAAAAAAATTTTTTAGATCTGTTTTGTAGTTTTCGTTTGGCGTTCGTTGAAAAATGGAAAATCAAAAGGAACATTTTCGTCATATTTTGCTTTTTTATTTCCGCAAAGGGAAAAACGCATCGCAAGCTCATAAAAAGTTATGTGCTGTTTATGGTGACGAAGCCTTAAAAGAACGGCAGTGTCAAAACTGGTTTGCCAAATTTCGTTCTGGTAATTTTTCACTCAAAGATGAAAGACGCTCTGGTCGTCCAGTTGAAGTTGATGACGCCCTAATCAAAGCAATAATCAATTCGGACTGTCACAGTACAACACGTGAGATTGCAGAGAAGCTTCATGTATCACATACATGCATTGAAAATCACTTAAAACAACTTGGCTATGTTCAAAAACTCGATACATGGGTTCCTCACGAACTGAAAGAATCACAGTTAACGCAACGCATTAGCAGCTGCGATTTGCTAAAGAAACGTAATGAAAATGATCCATTTTTAAAACGACTGATAACTGGCGATGAAAAATGGGTTGTTTACAACAATATCAAGCGGAAAAGATCGTGGAGCAGGCCAGGTGAACCAACTCAAACAACATCAAAAGCTGATATTCATCAAAAGAAGGTTTTGTTATCAGTTTGGTGGGATTACAAAGGAATTGTCTACTTTGAACTCTTACCACCCAACCAAACGATCAATTCTGATGTCTACATTGAACAACTAACGAAATTAAACAATGCAGTTGAAGAAAAGTGGCCCGAATTGACAAATCGAAAAGGTGTTATATTCCATCATGACAATGCAAGGCCACACACATCTTTGGTCACTCGGCAAAAATTAATGGAGCTTGGTTGGGATGTTTTGCCACATCCACCATATAGTCCTGACCTTGTACCATCTGATTACTTTTTGTTTCGATCTTTACAAAACTCCTTGAATGGTAAAAATTTCAATAATGATGATGATGTCAAATCGTACCTGATTCAGTTTTTTGCTAATAAAAAACAGAAGTTTTTTGAACGTGGGATTATGATGCTGCCTGAAAGATGGCAAAAGGTCATTGATCAAAATGGGCAATACATTAAAGAATAAAGTTATTTAGTTCCATGAAAAAATTGTCTTTGATTTTCTTTAAAAAATCCGCAATTACTTAGCTGCCGACCCAATAGATGAAGCCAGGGCGAGGGAAGCCCGGGTCCCACGTGCTTACTGGCAGCTGGAGCAAAGCTTAGGTCCTGGGTAACTGCAGTTGGAAGGAACCCTGGGTCCTGGGTGCCTGCTGGTGGGCAGAGTGAAGCCCGGGTCTGGGTGCCAGAGTGAAGCCAGTGCCGGAAGCTGAGGAAAGGAAGGCCTACTCTTGCACGATTTTGTGCATAAGGCCTCTAGTTACTACATAAGAGAGATATAGAAGACTTTGGAGTATGATTTACATTGTGTTAACTCTCTCTGGAATTTGCAAGACTGCTGATACTCCTGAGAGCCTTGGACCTAAATATGGGAAGTAGTCAGTCGTCTTATTATATTATTAAAAAAACAAATAGAGAAAAAATATGTTAAATGTAAAACATCTGTTAACACTCAAATGAACTTTGCTGGGACATCTATGAGAGGGGGACTTTTTTTTTCCTATTAAAACACCCATTTCAGGATATATCATAGTAAAATATCTATTCTACCCATTTCCCACAAACCACCAAACATAACATTGAAAAATTAAAGACATTATTTCTCATGTTGAAAAGTGATCCAGCCATTCATGAGAAATGCAGATAGATTAGCAGATGCCAGTATCATAAGAGATTTATCTCTTTATATAGTCACAGTTTAAAGTAGGTAGGAAAAATAGGGAAGTGTCCACATGTATCAGACACTTATGTCCTAGGAACTCTGCTAGCTGCATTGATAAATTTATGTCACTCATGGAGGTATAGGAGTGACTTTTGCTCAGCATTAAGTGAGTTATTTTAGGGATCAACCTGTATTGTTTTCTTATATTAAGCATATAAAAATACAATAGGAATTCTTAATCTATGTCTAGTAATATAGATTGAAGATTGGCCAGTGTTTTTATTAGAAAGTTGATAGCCATATCCATGTGTTCTGACTTAAAATCTACCCCAACTCCAAACCCATTTGTGGCAGTTGCCATGTGAAGCAATGTTCCTAGAGACTTGCAGAGCAGAAAGCAAGAATCCATAATTCAACTTTTCACTATGGCTACCCGTACAATCACTTGAATTTCAGGATGACTCATATGTATTCTCAGAATAAAAATAGTATCACAGAAGTATTAGAAATATTTGAATTTCAAATAAAATTCCTCTAATTACTTGGAATTATTTGGGTATTTCTTTTTGAGATGAATAATTTTCACATAACTCAAACTTTGGTTAATCTTGCATTTGTATATTAAAATAGCAGAACATTTTGAAACCTTTTTTTAAAAAAAATTTAAAACTATTCTCCAAGAAATAGTTTTATTCATTAGGTGTAGGCAGTATAATTAAGAGAATTTTTTTTTAATTTTAGTTTTTTTTTAAACAATTTGTAGGTAATTATTCTCATCAGAAAGTGTGAGACTTGCATTTATTACTGCTGTCATAGTAACCCATTTTATAAGTACAGAAGAGTTTACATATCATCTTGAAAATCTTTTATCAATCAGAAAGACAAGTATTTTGGTGATTGTGACAGGAAAACTCTTCACCTATGGCTGATTATGAATCCCTGTGACATTCTGAACACTTTATTTTAATGAATCTTTTGTGTCCCTTTTGCTCTCCTTCCATATTGATTGACAGTGATCTACAGCTCATAAAGCAGAAGCTCTGATAGAATGATGAGGTATTCTCTTACCTTTTCCAACACAGTGTCTTTCATCTCTTTCTCTAGTCTCTGCTCATTGTTCATCTTTGGGATCATCAGTCACCATGCAGTACAGTTTACAAATACAGGTGTGTCAGAAGAGGGGGGAAAAAGTCAATCCAGTATATGGATTTTATCAAATACATGCCAGGCTGCTGCTTGAAACTTCTTTTAATGCTCCAGTAAGAGCTATATCAGGACTCAGATAACAGTTTTTCTTTAAAAAGTGAATAGGTCCCCTCAACCCCCAACACACATACCTCTTTGATGACCTACTCTATATAGTCAGTTCAAGGCCTTGGTCTCCTTTTGTTGGACAGATACTGATCAGATTCTGGGAAGCAATGAAAAGAGAGCCAGTGACACCTGGATTTCCTCTTTGTTAGAGGGAGCACACACATGGGCTACAAATAAAACTCATATAAATGTCTGGCTCTCTGGAAAATACAGTTTAAAGCCAGTTACTATGTTTGAAATGAAAATAGAGTAACTTCATTGTGGAGTATTGTATTTCTGAGAACTTCAAGATTTTGACCCATAGAGCTGAATTATGAGATAATTGCACCAATAAACTCCCAATGTTTTCTAAACCAGTCTGAATGACCATTAACTCACTAATTTATTCAGTCATAGAATAAAAAAAATATTTGAATGGTTCCAGTGCAATAGGCATTGGGAGGTAGGAAGCAGATACAAGGATCACTAAGGCAAAGTAGTGTGTCTTACTGTTTCATTTTTGGTGATGAATAAAACTTGAAGAGCATGGTTCCAACTATGGTAGGCCATGGTTAGACCTATTGCACTGAGATCTCATCTGAGCCCTGTAGCAGGGCAATATGTGCAACAAAGAAGTAAAGTTATTCGGAAATGGTCGTGCAGCAAAAGTTATGTATCTGCACCCATATGAGACCTTCAAACTTCTGACATTCCTCTATCAAGAAGGCTCAGGGAGCCTCGACCACTGGTTCCACCTCTACCCCTGGTCTTCCACGCATCCTTTGCACTGCTTGTTAGTGTAAATCAAAAGGAGGTGTAGCCTCCAGTTATTAAATCTGGCCAGGTTTCCATAGCCGTCATGCTTCCTGATTTTAGCAAAGTTTTTGATAAAAGTGCAATCATATTTTTACTTAACATAAAACAGGGAAAATATTTCCTCTCTGATTATATAGTGGATCTTTAGATTAGTGAGCAGATCTCTCCAAAGGGAATAGAATGATGTTTGCAATCAAGTTGGACAGAGATCCATCACGGGCAGACTTGAAGCATCCCTCATGGAAGGGGAGGGGAGGGCTGCTGTGCTCTCATTTGCAGGTGAAAATACTGAGGGTGAGAGGGAGGTATAGTAGCTCCTCCAAACACAATTTTATAGACAAATTTATCTGAAGTACTCATCAAATGCTCACTATTGCATGAAACTGGCATGTTGAACTTCAGTTTCCACAGGATCCAGAATATAATAACAGTAAGAGAAACTAAAACATTTTATTCTATAAGAATAAAATATAATTTGCCAAAACCAGTTTGGCTCAGTGGATAGAGCGTCGGTCTATGGACTGAAGGGTCCCAAGTTTGATTTCGGTCAAAGGCATGTACCTTGGTTGCAGGCACATGCCCAGTAGGGGGTGTGAAGGAGGCAACTGGTCGATGTTTCTAGTTCTCTATCCCTCTCCCTTCCTCTCTGTAAAAAAATCTATAAAATATATTTTTAAAAAAGAATAAAATATAATCACAAATTTGACCATGGCTTTGTTGTTGATTATATATATATATATATATATATATATATATATATATATATATATATATATATGGGGGGGGGCAAAAAAGGTGCAGTTATTAAAAAAGAAAGGAAAATAAAAACAGAGAAAGTTCATGGAAAACAATTTAAGTTTTCAATTTAAATTGTCTAGTAATACTTTGAGACTAAATTTAAAGGACAAGAAAAATAAGTGTTAAAAACTATTTTATCTAAATGGGCAAGATCTAAATGCTAAGACTCTAACTATTGTATTTTATTCTATTATTTTGTTTTGTTTCACATTATAGGAGAAAGTTTATTTAGAAAGTTACAATGGTAGTAGAAGTAAGCCAGCTGGGCTTCTTAGGTTCGGGAAATAATTTCCAGAAGCCAAAGGAGAGCCCTTGGAGCTTAGGAGAGAGAATGCTTAGGCAAAGGTAATTTGCCTGCGGGGAAGAGGGAGATGGGAAGGTACAGGCATGCTCTCCAGAGAGTGGGCCCCTTGTTCTTTAGGTTCAAATAAAAATCCACCATTGGGAGGCAAGTGAAGGAACATTCTCATTTAGACATAAGAGCAGCTCACAGTGTATAGGTAACTTTTAATGGTTTTCATATATTAAGGGTTGCAAAATTGCAATGTTTTGCGAAGCTGGGTAGTAGAATCCAACAAGATTATTACTACAATACATTTGTGATCTCTAATGTCAAGTAAATCCCAGTGCTACTCTGCAGTATCCTTCGATTTCCCTGGTTAGCACACTTTCACAGTGGTTATTTTAAATATCCTACACTTTTTTTTAAACACCAGCTCTTCACAGAAAATAACCTCCCATCCTAGCTTCATAGATAATATAAGATAGCATCTGTCTGACTTTTCAATCATGAAATTGGCTAAAAACAAAATTTCATAGACAAAATTATCTGAAGCACTTATCAAATGTTATTAACTTGCAGCAAAGGAAACAGAATTGCAGGAGGGTAGGAAAAGAAAAGGGTTCCATTTCTGAGAGGTTAGGAAACATTTCACTTATATAAGCAGTTAGTTTTTAAAGTAAGAACATTTTTCAGTTTATTCCACAAATTTAAACCTGTGTGTGTGTGTGTGTGTGTGTGTGTACTGTGTGTCCATAATAGTTCTTGCAAAGAGTGTCAGCATTAAGACTGTAAAAAATGATATCTCTATCTTCTACTAGAAGAAAAACAACACATAGAAAAAGCAAATATTAAGACTACATATGTATATGAAGTTAGAATTACAAAGTTTTATATTCAGAGGATAGCAGAGGATATTTCTTGAGGGGTCCCAGATTGAAGAGGGTGCAGGTTGGGCTGAGGACACCCCCATGCGCCCCTCCCTCCTTGTGCCCCCCCTCCGTGCACAAATTTTATGGTCCGGGCCTCTAGTTTTTTTTTACATTTGTACATTACCAATATTTTCTTTGAGTCCCATCTCATATAACTGATTCCTTAGTTGCACATCAAATATATCACAGTCATCTGAATTCATGATCTTTCCACCCATTAACTTCCTGAATGTTGACCTTAAGCTGCTTATTTTCTGATGCTTCCCATTACATGTAATGGCACCACCAACTATGAATTTAAACAAGCCATAAATCTAGGATCCATTCATAGTAACTTACTTGTCTTCCTGCAAAGCCATCCTTATCAATTTACATCCAAATTATCATCTTCATATTCTCTGCCTGCACTTGGATCCACATTACTATCACATGACCGGGGCTGTCGCAATAGTTTACTTTCAATGACATGCCATCTTCTCTGACTCTAAGGTGCTGTCCTCAGAGCGGCAGGATTAAACTTCTTCTAAATGTAAATCTGATCATATCCTTCTTCTTCACCATCACATTGATATGTTTATGGTGATGTCTTCAAATATGCCCACAAATTATTTGATATTCTTTCTTTTTAGAGGTGGAACACACTCTCTCCTCTCGAATGTGGGATGGACTGAGTGAATCACCTCTAAGAATAAAGTTAAAGTACAGCCCTAACCATTTTTGGCTCAATGCATAAAGCATCAGCCTGAGGAGTGAAGGGTCCCAGGTTCGATTCCTGTCAAGGGCATGTACCTTGGTTGCGGGCATATCTCCAGTGGGAGTTGTGCAGGAGCAGCTGATTGATGTTTCTCTCTCATCGATGTTTCAAACTCTCTATCCCTCTTCCTTCCTCTCTGTAAAAAAAGCAATATAAGATATATATTTTTAAAGTTAAGGTACAAATGATGATATGCAACTTTGGTGACAAAGTCATAAAAGTCGCCACACCCTCCTATTCGCTCTCTTGGGTCCCTTGCTGAAATGGGGGACTTAGCTGCATTGTTATGAAAATACACAGGCAGCTATACTGGTAGAAAGGTCCCTGTCCAATGAAGTGAGCCTCCTGCCAACAGTCCTGTGAAAAAACCACCTTGAAAGCAGTTTCCTCCAGTCCTGATCAAACCTTTTCGGTGACCACAGCCCTTGCTTACATCTAGTCTACCTCACAGCAGAGACCTGGAGCCAGAACCACCAGAAAACTGCTCCCAAACACCTCATGAACACTATTATGTAAAAATGAAGTGTTTCTCTCTTAAGCCACCCAGTTTTGCTATGAAGCAGAAGGTAATAATGTCAATATCCTAATAATTAAGCTTCTTAACATCACCCACTAGAATCTCAAAAGTCTGGTCACTGCTACCTTTTCACCCTCTTTATGTGCTATGACTTCTGACCCTTACACACTCCGGCCACAGTGGCCTTTTAAAATTTTTTTTTTAAATATAGTTTTATTGATTTCAGAGAGGAAGGGAGAGGGAGAGAGAGATAGAAACATCAATGATGAGCTGCCTCCTACATGCCCCTCACCAGTGATTGAGCCCATAGCATGTGCCCTGACTGATAATGGAACCTTGACCTCCTGGTTTATAGGTCGATGCTCAACCACTGCGCCTCACCAACTGGGCCACAGTGGCCTTCTTTTAATGCCGAGTATTTCCTGTAACTCCTGCTATTATAGCACAGGACTTTTTTTTCTTCACATTATATAACCTTTTGGAATATGTGTTTATTGTTTTATTACCATAGCAACACCTCATCTTTTAAAACTCAGTCAAGGACCAGTCTTTCCAGAGCTTTTTTGACTTCACTATTATTCCTCTCACTGTACCTTGTCTCTTGTGTTGCTTTCATATTGTGGATTTATGAGTGCTTGCATTTTATTGTTATTAATACTACTGGTAATGTGCATGAGTTGGTATCATTATATTCTGAGTTTCTACCATAGTTCTGGGCACTGGAAATAAGTCAGTATATGACTAATATCAAGGTGCAACACCATAGAAGCAAACTATTCGATCCTGCATTTCAGTTACATGGTACAGGTAGATCGGTTCTTTTAGCAATGTATTAATTCTTACAGACTTCAAATACATTATCCTTCAAAAGAGCTAAAAAAAAAAATGAAGACAAAAAGGACAGTTGAAAATCCAAGTTTAAAAACCGAGATAACAATTTTGATTAATGTGAACACTTAAATTTATAGTTTAGTGTATTCAGCAGATGGCACAGTTATTTCAGCATTTTTTAGACACATCCATAGTATAAAGTATTTCTTCGTGAATCTGTAGAAAGCTCGCAAAAAGCACTCTTCTTTCAGAAACTCTCGCTTACACATTTCAAAGTGATGGGAATAACATTGCCAGTAGAGCTCCCATTAATGTCAATGAGAATCACTGACAATTCCCAAGCAATACTTGGAAAACATCTTCATTGTTGCCTTGGGCTATTGCTAATGCTGTGCACAAATAAGATGCAGCTCTTAAAGAGACAATTGCTTTTATACTGCGGAGCCTGTATCTTCATTGATGCTAAACAGAGATGGCAACACAAGAATGCATCATTCTTTTTACTTATCTGAAAGGCTATGTTACTGTTTTTCTCAACTGTGTCCTCATTTTAAATAATCAGAATAAATATTTCTCAAAATAATGTTCTAATATGATTAAATGGAGATGACATTTTTTAAAAATACATTATAAAACATTATAGAATCACCCTATTTATGGACCAGTTGCTGACATTTCTCTTTAGATAAGTAAATCAATAACTATGGACTAAATTGATTTACTATAATTGCAATTTAAAGTTATAGAAATTATTTTTATTTTTTATCTAAATATTAGGTTACAAAAATTAGAAGACCACAAGAAAAAGGATATTTTTTATGTGCTTCCTAGAACTCTATTCTTTAGTAATGATATTTAAAGGGGTAAAATATCTAAATATTCTATCATCTAAATACTAACCTGGGCTTCACAAGTGAGCCTTCCTGTTCTCCTGTTAAATACTTTCACAAATCGTTAATATCAGACAAAAGCACCCAATAATCATATCTGAACACAGACAGGATCATGAACATTGTCCAGTACATAAAGACCATCAGCAACCCTGATTTGTCAGATTCCAGATTCTAGGTTTTTGAAGGAATAAGCATAAAGCATTAAGTGAGAAAGAAGGCATTGAAAGTCTAAGAGAACTGTAAGTAGCATGAGTGCCTATTACATTTTGCTCTGCCACTTCTTGTTTACTGGACTTTCAATGTACTGGTAGGAAATGAGGATTTTAAAAATAAGCAGACTTGCCTTTTCTGATTAAATAGAATCAAAAGGGAGAAGGTAGGACTGCTCTAGTTAATAGAAATCAATGAAAACCCTTGGCAATTAAAAAAATGGTGTTGGTCTCTTTATTTGTTAAAAATATTTTATTTATATCTATATAAAAGTTTGTATATTTGTTTTTCTTGTTCAATTGTTATTTTCAGTTTTAGATGAGTGAAATCATATGGTTCTTGATTATTTTTTTTCTGACCTATTTTACTTAGCATCTTCTCAAGGTCCCTCCATGTTAAAAATAGCAGTATTTCATCATTTCTTATGGCTGAGTAGTATTGCATTATATAAATATAAATATTTTTATCACATCTTCTTTATCCAGTCCTCTGTCAAGGGACACTTCAGTTGTTTCCATGCCTTCGCCACTATAAATAATGCTGCAGCAAACATAAGGGAGCTTAGATCTTTATGAATATATGTTTTCAAATGTTTTGTATAGAAGAGGGATTTCTGGGTCATATGATAACTTTATTTTTAATTTTTTGAGGAAACTTGGTATTGTTTTTCATAGTGGCTGTACTAGTTTACATTCCCACCAGTAGAAAGAAAGAGAGCAAGAAGAAAGGAAAGGGAAGAAGGAAGGGAGGGAGGGAAGGAGAGAAGGAGAGAGGGAGGGAGGAAGGGAGGGAAGGAGAAGGGAGGGAGGGAGGGAGGGAGGGAGGGAGGGAGGGAGGGAGGGAGGGAGGGAGGGAGGGAGGGAGGGAGGGAGGGAGGAAGGAAGAGACATCTATGTATTGCTGGTTTTCAATCTTTATATCATCCCAGATTTCTCTGATGAGCTTGGGACCCACTTATATTCAACTTACACTTAGACATATCCTCCTCACAATGCCTTAGATAATTTACTTACCTTGTCCAAAACTAAATTCCTCCTTGTATTCAAATCTGCTTCTCTCTTTCCTCCTCAGAGTAGATTTTAGCATCATCTTTCTGTCTTGACATATTACTTTTTAAAATTTTTTGTTTTATTTTTATTATTTCAGAGAGGAAAGTAGAGGGAGGGAGGGAGGGAGGGAGGGAGGGAGAGAGAGAGAGAGAGAGAAAGAGAGAGAGAGAGAGAGAGAGAGAGAGAGAGAGAGAGAGAGAGAGAGAGAGAGAAACATCCATGACGAGAATCATTGATCTGCTGCCTCCTGCACACCCCCTACTGGGAATGGAACCCAGGCATGTGCTATGACTTCCTGATTCTTAGGTTGATACACAACCATTGAGCCACACCGGCTGGACTTGACATATAGCTTTTGACGTGATCCTTTATTCCTCTGTACTCCCCCTGGAAACACGCATCTGACCTAGCATTTCTTCATCTTTACATCTATCCTTTCTCTTCCATCTCCAGTATCCCTGCATAAGCACAAGTATTTCTCAACTGTATTACATCAGCTCCCTCCTAATTACCTGCATCCTTCCAACATTCCATTATGAATGCTAGTCCCAAAGAGATGTTTTAAAAATGCAAACCTCATAATGTCTTTCCTAAGCTTAATATCGCTCAGTTGTTTTGCATTGTCTGTAGAATAATGTGTAAACACCATAATGTGGTTTCCAACACCTCTCAGGAGGTAATTTTTGCTTATTTTTTCAGGTTTAACTGCAGCTACTGTTTCCATATATCTACTACATTCCAACCTGGTTAATTATATTATTCATTATAGATGCCTGATATTGGAAGCAGCTATCTCTCTTGGCCTTTTGCCGATAATTAAGTTTGGATGGACCCCCTCTACTCCTTTCCTGATAATTGAGTAAGAAATCAAATAGTTCTTTTAAGAAACATGTCTTCAGATTCTTTTATCAGGGTCTGCAGATGAGATTACAGGAAAAGAATAAACTCAGAATTTTTTATATTTGACGTAAAGACCCATGTGTCAGAGTTCACATTTTTTTTTCTGTGTTATGAAGGAATGCCAAAGCTCATAAAGCACTGAGAAAATAAATAAAATAATTAGCCAAAGATGCATTAGCAAGGAACATGCCTATGCTGCAACAAAGAGCACCCCTCTATTAAAAAAAAAAGTGATAGATTGCATACGTATATTAAAGGATTATCATTTATTTTGAATTTTTTGCAAGGGTTAAAGCAAAGGTTTTCTCTGGACAGAGTACTCTCAGGAAGTAGGAGTAATTCTTTGAGTTCCTTATTTCTTTTTAACTGGGAGGGGGGAGTAGTCCTGCTCCCTCCAACTGGGAATGGAGCCTACAACCCAGGCATGTGCCCTGACTGAGAATCAAACCATGACCTCCTCCTAGTTCATAGGTCGATACTCAACCACTGAGCCATACTGGCTAGGCTGATTAGTCACTTTTGCGGATTGCCCAGTTTCTTGTTTGTATCTGTGCTCGGTGAATGGTATAGAGGGGTCTTTTGTGCATCCTGGTGACAGAGGGAGTTCCTGTAATATGATCTGTAAAAGCACGTGTGTGCAAAAGGAGAACACCAGGAACTAGCTCTTGGTGTCATGCCTACACCCAAAAGAAAGCTATCGGGGCTGCTATTCTCTTTCTCATATAGAGAGACTTGGAGCCCACATAGAACAATAAAAAATGAAGGAGAGATAATAGCCACTCCATCCTTGTCTTCTGTGTCAAAAGAATGGGAGTGATTGCAATAAGAGAGAGAGAAGGATGGGAAAGGAGAGGTACTTTGGGAATGTAATTTTATTGCTCACATAATCTTTGTGAAAGTAGTTCTATGATTAGAATTTGCTTTAGTACATTGCTGATTCCCATGGTGTAGGAAATGTTATGAGAGCAATAATTTCTCTTGGGATTCTGCTGTCTGTTGGGTTCTGTGATCATAGAGACCACAGTTATGGGGTATGGTGGTAAAGGATTGGATGTATTGTGGAGCTCCTGGGTTGATCTTGATTATTCATAGAATAAACATTGATTAAGTTAATATCTAATTTCATGAATATATCCATGAGATTTTTTTGCACATGTTCTTTTTTAACTAGAACAGTCTTCTCTCTCTTTTTTTTAGCTAAAACCTACTTATACAGGGTGGAGAAAAAGTAAGTTTATAGTTGTGAGTTATAAATTATTGTATTATTTTCCATACGAACAACTGTAAATCTGCTTTTGCCATACCCTGTATTTTAGGCTACTTGTTAACATTCTCTTTTTCT